>NW_009260608.1:1201260-1222938 GCF_000687185.1 Egretta garzetta
AATGCATTAAGTACCCACTTTCAAACAGAGTGGCTTCTGCTTCCCTGGCCAAACCCTATGCAGTCAGGTCCAGGGCTATCCAAATAACTTCTGCTTTTCGTATATTAAAATTTCTGATAAATGGAAGTCATGGCACCTGCAGGGCGCTTTCAAGGTGCAACATAGTGACAAAGGATGAGGAAAAGACTGAGTTACTTAATGCCTTCTTTGCCGCAGTCTTTAATAGTAAGACCAGTTATTTGCAGAGTACCCAGCCCTCTGAGCTGGAAGACAGGGAAGGGGAGCAGAATGAAGTCTTCATCATCCAAGGGGAAATGGTTAGCAACCTGCTATACCACTTAGACACATACAGGTCCATGGGGCCAGATGAGATCCACCCAAGGGTACTAAGGGGGCTGACAGAAGTGCTTACCAAGCCACTTTCCATCATTTATCAGCAGTCCTGGCTAACCAGGGAGGTCCCAGTTGACTGGAAGTTAGCAAAGGCGGCGCCTATCTGTAGGAAGGGCCAAAAGGAGGATCTGGGGAACTACAGGACTGTCATCCTGACCTTGGTGCCAGGGAAGATCATGGAGCAGATCATCTTGAGTGCCATTCACACAGCATATACAGGACAGGCAGGTGATCAGGCCCAGTCAGTATGGGTTTATGAAAGGCAGGTCCTGCTTCACTAACCTGATCTCCTTCTATAACAAGCTGATCCACTTGGTGGATGAGGGAAAGGCTGTGGATGTTGTCTACCTAGACTTTTGACACTGTTTCCCCCAACATTCTCCTGGAGAAATTGGCTGCTGATGGCTTGGACAGGTGTACTCTTTGCTGGGTAAGAAAACTGACTGGATGGCTGGGCCCAAAGAGTGGTGGTGAATGAAGTTAATTCCAATTGGCAGCTGGTCACAAGTGGTGTCCCCCAGGGCTCAGTATTGGGGCCAGTTCTGTTTAATATCTTTATCAATGATCTGAATGAGGGGATTGAGTGCACCCTCAGTAAGTTTGCAGACAACACTAAGTTGGGCAGGAATGTTTATCTGCTTGAGGGTAGGAAGTCTCTACAGAGGGATCTGGACAGGCTGGAGAGATGGGCCAAGGCCAATCATACAAGGTTCCACAAGGCCAAATGTCCTGTGCTTGAGTCACAACAACCCCATGTGACACTACAGGCTCAGAAAAGAATGGCTGGAAAGCTGCATGGCAGAAAAGGACCTTGGGGGTATTGGTTGACAGCCAGCTGAATATAAGAAGCAGTGTGCCCAGGTGGCCAAGAAGGCCAACAGCATCCTGGCTTGTATCAGAAATTGTGTGGTCAGCAGGGGCAAGGAAGCGATCCTCCCCATGCATTCGGCACTGGTGAGGCCGCACCTCAAATAGTGTGTTCACTCTTGGGCCTCCTCACTACAAGAAAAAAATTGAGATGCTGGAGCACATCCAAAGAAGGGCAACAAAGCTGGAGAAGGGTCTAGAGCACAAGTCTTATGAGGAGCAGCTGAGGGAACTGGGGTTGTTCAGTCTGGAGAAGAGGAGGCTGAGGGGAGACCTTATCGGCCTCTACAACTCTCTGAAAGGAGGGGGTAGTGGGGTGGGGGGTGGTCCCTTCTCCCAGGTCACAAGCAATAGGACAAAAGGAAATGGCCTCAAGTTGTATCGGGGAAGTTTAGGTTGACTATTAGGAAAAATTTCTTCACCGAAAGGGTTGTTCAAGCACTGCAACGGGCTGCCCAAGGAAGTGGTGGAGTCCCCATCCCCAGACGTATTTAAAAGACGTGTAGCTGTGGTGCTTAGGGACATGGTTTAGTGGTGGACTTTGCAGTGTTAGGTTAACGATTGGACTTGATGATCTTAAAGGTCTTTTGCAACCTAAGCAATTCTATGATTCGACTTTATTGTAGATGTCTATCCAAAGCCCTGTATATTTTTAACATGCTGTGTGCGTACAGGTTCTTATGGGATTTTCAGCACTAAGATTTTTACCTTACAGGCAGTCTATGGACTTAAGAAGTTAATGAACTACTGATTAATTAAACATTAAAAAATTTTGAGAAATCTAACATTAGCGTGAGATTTTTATCCCTTTCCTTTCTGAAGATATGCTTGGGTTTTGCTGGCTTTCTATTTTTTATACTTATTGTTCCTGAATAAACTCTATAAATAAAAAGGTCTTTCTTATGTTTCTCAGTCCAGTGCTGGTTTTGTTGTTTATATTTTTGGCAAGAATCTTTATTTTAAGGCAATACCATATTGACTTCTAATTTTCCTTCCCTGCTCAAGCAACTCTAGTGGAGCTTGTGTGGCAGCTATTTCAGAAACAAGAGTCTTGTGTCAGCTTCATAGATTTTACACAGTAATTTATGTTGTGCTTCTGTAGAGCTGCAGACCACTAGAGCTATTGCAGGTGAACATGATGTTATAGTTTCTTTCTTCCTCTTCCATTTGGAATTGAAAAGCTCTTCCTTAGTTTTAGTTTAATTTGTTAATTTTATTCAAGCACTGTCTGTAGTTAGTATTCTCATCACTTCTTTCTGTTGAGTACCCAGAAATAAAAAAACCAAAACTCCTAGTTATTCCACAGTTTAGTTTTCTTTAATCATTCTTTCTGTAAGAGAAGTGCTTGACTGGTAATACAGTAAAGGGAGGACTTTTTTCCTCTGAAAGACTACCATAAAATTCAGGGTTCTTTCAAAATTAGCTATTTCAACCATCTCCAGAAAAACCTTTAAATAATGTAATTTTATTTCAACTGGCTTTGATGTCACATTTAAAATCGCAACATGGCTGAAATGAAATTCTAGAATAATTCTATCTAGATCAAACTGGCAGCTGATAATTCTGAATTTCTAAGCAGATTTTCTCCAAGATACTTGGAATTCAGTTGTCAGTGCTCTTCAACGATAGGTCTCTGTCACTACTGTAAGAGTGGTACATTTGTAAATATGCTCTACCTAGTGACAGGTGATCTACGGGGTTGGCTGTGACAGAGTTTTGGCAGTGCCTGCAGCACTAACCTTGCGCTCCCCTCCCCTGTTGTCCAGCCTATTTCCCCTCTGTACCAAGAGTACTTGATGCACTTGCTCATCTGAACCCCCTGAGCTCTATAGCAGCCAGCCTTCGTGATTGCACCATTTGCCTCTGTTTCAGGGTGTGGAGCCAGCTGCTGTCCCAGATGCGCTCAGGGGACTCTGGCAGGGTGGTTTGGAAAGGAGTAGCCTTGGCCCTGATTCTGCTGAGACACTGGCGTGATGGTGGGGTTTGCCCTTTTGGTGACAAAAGAGGAATGTAATCGCTGGTACGTGCTGTTACTGGCAGTGGTTGCTAGTGCTTTGATGGATGTTGACATATCAGACCTTGCTTCTGTTTTGAATAGAAAATTGCATCTGGTCCTGGAGCTCATTATGGTCTGTGTTTAAGGTGACTACGTACATGTTGCTGGGCGACACCACTACATTAGTAGACTCGATTAATAGAACTACTATAAAAGAAAATTATCTCAATGAAATTATTTTATGATTTGTTTGATAGGAGAGTCTACTCCATGCACACAGCTCTAAATAACCTAAGGACTAGATCTGAATCTCATAGGCTAACCTTACGTGAAAGGTTCAGCACCTGCACAACAACAGATGAGAGCTCTCCAGATGAGAAGTCTGGAGTGGTACAAGAGGAAGGGACTTTACACAGTGGCCAGGCTCATATGTTCTTTCCACGTAGCTGCTTCTGGGTGGGATGTAGTATCGGTCCGATCCACCGTGGCAGCTGTTATATTATGTAAGGCACTCATATCAAAGGGTCTACTCCTAGATTCAAGCCCAGTTAAACCCATGTAAATGTTTTGAAGGACCATCTTATGTGTTTAGTGCAGATTATGATATGTATCACTTTTTGTTTATCACACCTTTATAATTCTTCAGCAGAGGTACTATGGAAATCTGTCTAAGATATCAGCAATTGTAATGCAAAGAATATTCTCTGAAGCACTAGTGTGGAGTAAATCTATCCAGCTGAAATGCAGCCCCACATATGTGAGGACATTGGGTAGGTGTATTGAAGCAGAAAGCACCGACAATTTGGGCAATTTCTAAAATGCCACTGAGTACAGCAGAAGAGAGTAGAACACGTTTCTTTTCAGCAGGCATGTCTTCTTCCTCTTTCTCAGAGCTGCCTTTGTCTACTGTCTATGCAAATACCTACCCTATATGCCTCACGAGTTTTCTGTCCTTTTGTGTATTTCCTAGATACTTCATTATTCCAGGGAGGTTGTGGAAGTGTTTGTGTGTGTTTGTATGCACACTGAACAATGCCATGGACTATTCATTGGAGTGATAAATTGTGTTCGCTCTGATGTCAGGTACCTCTCATTGACTTTAGGTTCTTTCCTATTGGATACATTTAAGATTAACCAGGCATTAGTCATTAATCAAGGAGGTATCTGCAAATAAATTTTTCATCATAATGAGCTGTGTAGTTGAATTAATAGTATTTGCACTTTCATTATTTGTCATGATGTATGGCTATGGCACCAATGTAGTGCTCCCAGCTTGGCTGTTGGTGTTGCTGTGATCTCAACAGATAATTCAGCAACAAATAAAATGCTTGTGTAATAATATGTCAGGATATCTTTTAACTGCATGCAGAATTTAGTCCTAACATTTTAGGCACTGCACTACACTTTTCTCATAATAGATAGACATTTTTAGCTAATTTGTTGTCTGATATTGGTAATGTAGTGTATAGCCAAGTAGTAGGTCAAAACTGAGACACGACAATAATAGATTTTGGAGTTCGTTATGATGTAGACCTTGCAAAATATCTTTTAACCATAGACGTAGGTATTGTATCACGCACACACACATTTAAAGTTTCACTGTACTCTGATTCTGCAAATTCTACTTGTAACGAGGAATAAACAAAATCTTTTTTGTGGGAGCTTAGTTTTTAAAACCTAGTATTGGCCAACTTGATCTACCAATTCCCCACATTTTAATTTGTATTGTTTCTGCCTAACAGACATGTGACAGAACTGATTCTCTTCATGAGATGACAAGAGAATATAATTTATCTTATGATTGACTGAATGCTGGAAAAGAAGTATTTATGTAAACAACTAGTGAATACAGCCTGTAAAGTAATTTTGTTGTGGATAATAGCATTTTGTATTCATTTAATATGCATTTTAATAATGCAGAAACTTTCAGTGAAAACAAAATTATTGCAAAAATTAACCTGAATATGTAGATCTGTTTACTCTCAGAATGCCCTCATAGATGTTTTAGAAACTTTTATTACTTTTTTCATACTATTTTCATTGAAACGTTACAAGTGGTAAAAGGTAACTTCTGAAAAGGAATGCTTCCAATGAGGAAGCATCTTGGGTCAGCACCCCGTGGGGACTGACAAGCCTTGCTTTCCCTGACTGCCCCCCCTTCCAGAACCTTTCCCCCTGAGCCCAGGGGCACCATTTCATCCTGGCCAGGGTCTCAGGCCTGTCCCAAGCAGCGCTGTGCCCGGCCCCGTGCCCTGCTGCCCTGCCCGGGCTCCCTGAGCATCACCTCAGGTGCCTGGAGGGACCCTGCCCCTGGCAGAGAGTGGGGCCCGGGGGGCTGCACGCTGGTCAGGGGTCCCTGCCCCATGTTGGGGCACTGCTGGCTCCAAGCCCAGCTCCTCCGGCACCCTGACACCTTCACAGGATGAAACCCCTGTGTGAATAACAGCTCATCAGCTGTTGATCTGAATATGAGTGATTCATGGGCTGAAATGTTATTCAGATCATCAGTTGATCTGAATATGAGTGATTCATGGGCTGAAATGCGTGCAGGCAGCTTAAGCTCCCAGCACCAAGAGCAGGGCCATTTGGAAAAGTGAATCCTAATTTCAGAGTTGAAACCTGTTCCAGTTACTCCTTAAATTCATGAATATTGAGAGCGTATGACAAAACTGTCCTTTTTGTAAAGGAAGGAAATGACAACACCAAAACTACCAGCAAACCCCAAACAGCCAGCGGAGAGCTCTCCAATGCAGAGGAAGAGCGAGGAAAAGTTACAACTTGCAGAACAGATTAACTGGGACTCCTTTGCCAATCTTTGTCTTGTATTATACGATGCAAGGCAAAACTGTGGCTTTGTGTTTGTATGGAGTTATGTGGCCTCATGACCCATTTCAGAATTTAAACATTTGCAGGAGCTTGACAACACTGACAGTCTTCATCCTCTGCAAAAATTACGTTTACTCTAGCACAGTCAGTCTTGATGTCCTTGTGGACGTAAAAAAGAGCAATATGATTGAGGAGAGCTTGTCCCGTGGCGCACTTTTGCCAGGATTTCAGTCCCGTTGTGGCACTGAAAGATCACTCAGCTGTTGCAGTTGAGGCAGGAATACCCAGGGCGAGGCACAGCTATTTGAGGTGTTCTCTGAAAAATACCTTGGTGTTGGATGCATTCAGCAGCAACTGATGCTGACTTATATAGCACAGGATAAGATTAGTTTGCATTTCTAATTCATATCCTGAAGCAGCTGGGCTCCCCAGAGCAGTACATGGGCTTCACAGGATATCACCGAGTTGTCTTTGAAAGGGAAGTTCTCTCTATGGACAAGTAAAGATTAAATCTGTTGAAAAGTGCTATGTGATCAAGTTAGCTCAGCAAACACAGCTAGCTATTTTGGGATGTAAATTAATCTAAACTTTCATATAGAACAATATGAGCCCTTAAAATTCAGTAAATTACTTATCTGACAAATCTTTGTCTAAGCACACAGAATTTACTACGCAGATCAGAGATCCCTCTTTCTTCTGCTGCTTCTTCTCTCTCCTGGATTATGACGTAAAGTGGGATTGCCCTGTCTGTAATGCTTGTGATTCCTCTTGCAGCTCTTGTGTAGGACTTATATTCAGTCTTTTTTTGTAGCACTTGGCAATTGATGACACTGGCATTGGTGAAGCCTCACTGTTCATTGCATGTTTTTTCATTCCGTATTGCTCGTGCACCATGTTTGGGCTGGTTTCCCAACCCACCATGGCCTCCTGTGTTCCACTGCAGAGGGCCATGCCCTAGGGCTGCTACTGCCAGCCGGCAGCAGAGGTCCCAAACTCGCCCTGCATGATCTGCCTAGTGGGGAGCATGGAGCTGTGGGACAGCAGGTATGTTCCTGGAAATCTCTGCTTACAGTAGTAAAAGCTACAGTCTAGCAAGAGGAATAATAGTCACAATTATCACTGAAGTGTTTTGACATGTGTTCGTAAAATTCCTTGAGCTTACAAGGAATGTATTATTTATTTTAATGAAATTCTGTCTAACCTAGACTATTACTCACTCTCCCATCTCTGATTTCTGTGAAGCGTCAACTCAGAATATGCTCTTAATGATGAGCCTGAAGAGCTTCTTGGGATTTGCAGACATGAACTTCTCCCAGAACATTTGGGTTTTGGGAGAGAAATATCACTGTAGTGGCAGAAAACTTGGAGTAGGGAGGTTTGTTGGCAAAGTGGAGCTTGCCCAATGATATCCTTCTATTTTTTTTGGCAGGGAAAAAGTGAAAATAGAGAGGTTTATCCGATATGCACTTCAAGTAAGGGGCACGGTATGGGTGGTAGAAAGAAAACGGAGAAGTCATTCTGAATCCTTTGAACATCCCTGACTTCGGGACAGAGAGGTGCCTGTATCTTTGTGTTATAGCTTGTTGAGTGCTCTGAACCACAGTGTGCGAGCAAGTATAAGTATGATAAATACCTCTATAGCTGGGTTGCCACAGTGGCCTGCAGACTTTTATCTACAAAAGAACTCCTACCGTAACAAAAGCAGTGTGCTATGGTCACGCACGCCAAGCCATCCCTCTGTTCAGGACCGCGGGTGATGAATAGCTGGCTGTGCTGGAGAAATCCAGAGCGTGAAAAACGTGTGCTCCCTCTTTTGCCAGGGGGGTGATGCAAAGAGATAAGACATGGGCATCTGGTCCCGGAAAAAAAAAAAGTCAGCTTGTTGAATGGGATTTAAATCAATGTGAAGTTTAAATTCCAGCTCTGATTCAGGTATTTATAAACCTGACATCTGCATTTCTGTGGAAGGAACCGTTAACGGGTTGACTAATAGCCAAATTGCTGCAGGAAATGCAGAGGAAGAACGTTTGGAGGTCAGATAATATTTAATCAGGAAACTTTTCAGCACATCTTTGATGTTCCTATTAATTTTATCTTTCCCCCAATTCATAAATAATATCCATCTGGAGAAACTTAGATGCATTTAGTTACGTTTTATTAAGCAGGAAATAATCCACTGGTCACACATTTTTAGGAAACCACACTTGGCTTTATCTTCTCTTCCCATGGAGAGTAGAATACATACATAGTAAAATCTCCCCCCGGTTATGTCTCAGCTACAACCACAGATTTTTCTTGTATTCGTCTCTTGTCAGATCACCAGAGAATAAACCCAAGCACCAATAAAATTTTCTGTTTACCCTGGATGTCTTGAAATACCATGGCTCTCAGGAATTACTTTGTTGTTTTATTTAAAGGGTATGTACTACGATTGATTCCAGCGCATCATGACATTTACAAAAGTGCTTTTTGCAAGAAGGCTACTAATATAGGTGAGAAAAGAATGCATCTGTAATTTAAGGTAATTCTTGCTATTCTTTAGTAAATTTTGCGTGTGTCAAAGAAGTGAGCATTCTGGAAGGCACAGGGGAGAGGGGAGCTGGCGGCAGAGGACCCGTGGTGGGTGCTCAGGCAGACTTGTGACTTCACCTGAGGGACAGGTCCACACACATTGACCTACACAGGTCCCGAGTCACAGCATCTGCTGCCTTTCCGCACCCCCCCACCTTCGGGGTGGCTCAGGTTAACACCATGTCTGACCCCGGTTGCCCCCATGAGGCCACGTCTGCCACATGCACAGTGGGAGGAGTCTCTGAAAATCCTCCAAGCTTTGTGTGGGTCGGCACCCACTGCGATGACACGGGTTGACTTTGACTTATTCTGCCACATTCTACGGGATGTCCTATTTGGTGAACCAACGTTTCATTGCCCTCACCGGAGTTACTGTGTGAAATGATACGTACTATCATAAGAGAATCTATAAGCTATTCCATCCTACGTAACTGTTCTTTGAATACCTTCCTAACATATTCACACCAAAAGAAGTAGGAAGTAAATGAAGGGACGCAACTGTTCAGAGCTACTAAAATGTAACTGGATTTTTTTTTATTTTTCACATTTCTTTTTAAGCACACAGACAGTTATTGGATAGCACAGCATGCACAGGGTTAAACAAATAAATGGTGAAATTAATCAGCTGATGTCCACTTCTTTTACAACTAATTAGGATTTAACTTGTGAAAGATGTTCAAATACTTCATGGCAGTTTAGAAGCTGTGATAATTCTTAAAAGAAATCTGAACACTGATTTTGTGTTTTGGTATGACATTTTATACAAGGTATTTTTCTCTTTCTAGCTGGTAGCAAAAGGAAGAGGGAAGACAGTCAGTCTTTTTAGCCATCTATTACATAAATGTTACTCAGAGATCCATAGCTAAGGCTGCACTGAGCTACCTTTAAAACAGGAATGATCCGCTTGATTTTTCTGTTTTTCTGGCTTTACAATTTAATTATTGGAAATTAAAGATAGTTTTCAGAGACATTGCTAAAGTCTTTTGCCATCCCCTGTTATACTTATTACTTTGTTCGATTACAACTTCAGTTGCAAGTTCAAAAGAATAGACCTTTCAAAAAGTCCTATCTTGTAAAAACCTTGTGCGTGCTATATTGGGAAACTTTGAAAGATGTACGATTTTTTTTTTAAATAACTTTCATAGTGTGCCTACTTTATCAGGAGCTGGAACAATACTTCCCTGCTAAAGACTTGCAAAAATATCTGCCCTTTGCTTCAGAGCAGTGAAGGCACAGTTCACATTTTAGATGGACTCCTCTGTCCCTGCTTCACGGCACTGCTTCTCCATGCGGCACGGCAGGCTCAGCTTCTCTCTTGCCAACACAGCTAGAAGTCAGTTAATTGTGAGAGAGAGTTTCGTGCTCTAGTCACTGCTAACAGGGCACGTTTTGGAGAGATGAGAATAAACGCCTTAAACTCAACATCAACCTAAATCATTTCCAAATCTAGCTGCAGCAGAAAAGAGTTACTTGTGAACAGGAGACTGGAGGAGATGAACATGGGTTTTCAAAATAGGAAAAAAAAATACAGGTATTGCAAAAATTATGAGAAAACTGTGTTACGCCTGGGCTGCTTTCCCATGGCGTTGTGGGTATATGGATACCAGCGAGCTACAGCGGAGCGGCTGCTGTGATAAACCAAGTGTCCTGGCCCTGCCACGAGGCAGAGCCGCCCCCGGGCCAGCACGGGGTGCAGGCGGGTTAATGAGCCCTGCCGAGAGCCTCTGCCCTGGCCTCTTCCCACTGCGCCAGAGCAGCGAGGAGCCACGGAGCACACTCCCGTGCCTGGGTGGGAATGCTGAAGCCAGGTAAAGACTTCAGAGACAGTGCCCATTTCCAAACTGTTCAAAACACTGATGGAATATTTTAATTAAAAACTAACAGTCCTACGTACGTGCTCGGTTTACATTAATGCATCACTAGGTTATATATTTTTTTTTTTTTTACAAACTGAGCGCTTTAAATACAGACCACTGAGCCTAGTCTGAAGACAAATACTTTAAGCTATGGGAATGTACATCTCGGGGTATCCGAAAAATTTTAACTTTGCTTGTCAGAAACACTGTATTACAGAAAAAACTCACCCTAATATCTTTTTAAACTCTCAAAATTGGTGTGGGACTATGTTAAAAAAAACCCTATTGTTTTGGGCTCTTTTAGAAAAGCTGTTAGAAAAGCTGTTTGAGTATAATTTTACTGCTCAAGACTGTCTTCTTAGAAAGATTTTTAACCTGCTTTGTTGAAGAAGCAAGATTTGTCTACTTTTAAGCTGTGATTCTCCTCTTCCCTCCACCCCCTCCTTCCCAATAGCTCATAACCCCTTTGGTCAGTTTTTGGTCAGGTATTGTAGAGGTGTGTCCAGGATGTTGTGTTCCTGTTTCTGGGAGAAATAGATAGCTGGGCAAAGGGATAGATCCTATTAATGACCCAGGTAACAGCATGAGCTCAACCTTTACAGGCACCAGAAAATCCACAAAGGAGCTCACGGTGAGAACTGTAGGTTCCCACACGTCATTTATTCTAGAGACCTGAACTGCTTTTTATCACCATAGGCTACATCTACATTAATAAATAGTGAGTTGCAATAGAAGTGAATTTGAAGAGTGAAATAGTTGGTGCAGAGATCTGCACCGCATGTGTTTTGGGGATTTTGCTCCAGGCCAGCTCCAGCCTGGTGCAGCAGGCTACAAGTCCCTTGGTGGCGGGAGCACAGTAGATGCTCCCCTGGAGAGCACGTTTGGGTTTAGGAAAGAATCCAGCCTGTACACACACCCAACCGACTTTTGATATGAACTAAAGTAAATTTGGTCAGCCAGGAGGAATTCTCCTCAGGAGTCCTCAAACGCAGACAGCATGATAGACGGACTACATTATGTACATAGTACACTGCTATGGAGGTAGATCCTTTCCCTCGCCTAGATACACCAGGCTGATGCAAAAAACTTAATACTGGAAAAATACTTTCTATCCAACGGCACTCAAAGTATCTCATAGAGAAAATCAGTGTTACTGGTGCATTTCGTAGATGGAAAAATAGAGAAGTGACTTGGTCAAGACCACCTAGAAAGAGGCTAACTAGGAAAGTTTCTTACATAACTGTGCAAAGAAACTCTGCAGAAAAACTTAATAATTTAGACAAGTCTAATTTACAACTATATTGTTTGAATGGTGCATCTGTACAAACTTAAATATATGTGTACGTGATTTCTGGAGTCAGAGACTGTGTGTACTGGAAGTGCATATGATACTTTACATTTACTGTCACATAACAAGCGGTTTTCTTCTGGAAAACTGCCCTGAAAAAGTAAAATTTAAGTGATGTTTTTTTCTGACCTCATCCACTGAGGCACGTTTTACATTTATTTCTTTTTTATGTGGTAGGTGGTTTGCCTGTATTCCCTTTTACTTTTCCCAAATGATAATTCCCTGCTTCCACCTGGCTCTAAGAGTCATTAGTGGGTGACAGCTATCTGAGGCATCCATACAACTCTTCTGTCCTGTCTGTTTGAACTGCCATGTTTCAGATGTGTTATCAAGACGTTGCTATTGTGCAGATACAGATTAGTTCTTGAGACTGATTTTTCTGCTTCACCAGTTCTTTTGTAGCTGCCAGAACTAATTGCTTACATTACATTACCAATCTGTGCCTCTATCACTCCTTGGATGATGCCATCCGTTGGAATACAGCTGCATACTTAAGTGCATTTTTTAACTACTTCTTACTATTCCTGCCTATGTTTACAATTGACAGAATTGTCCCTGATTTTTCTCTGACCTCCACTACTTGCCAGAAATGGTATAATGGTTGCACTGCTTCATTTGCCTTTTCTACTGCTAAAACTTTCTGAATTTTCAGTCACTTAATGGGAGTTAAACAGAGCTATCTATGAATTCTCTATAAAGAATCTTGCCTTTCTGAGACTGGGTAACTCAGCAGCAACATTGTAGAGACCAGTAATATTTAGAAAGCTTAAAACTTAAGAAAGGCAGAATGAAAAACTGGAAATGTGTCAAAGCCTATGCTGCCTATATAATAAAAGGCTTTTTTGTTTTGGCCCAGCTGTATTGCATCTTCATTCCGAGACATAAAAACCCAATATTCACTAACAGTGATATGCTTTGACACCAACACTAGCTGTCAATATAAATTGCTGGATGATGTCTGCACATGTTCAACTACTCATGTTAATATTAGCTAAATGTTTTCTTATAAGTCAAGAGAAATATTTTGTATGATAATTACCATTCCTACCTAATATGTATTCAGAAGGAAAATTATAGTCTTGCTGAGCAGAAGTAAATAAATGTATGTATGGCTGTGTATCTGCATTTGACAAAAAACAGTCCAATATTTTAATATATCTTTTTAGATGTCCAGGGTTTTTCAGGACTATGAAGAACTTTGTTTTTCTCTGTTCTTTATGTTCCTGGTACATCAGGCTGTTGTTTTAATGTTGAAGATTAGTTATTATTCATACTTATAATAATAGCCATGATATACTTTGACACAACGTGAATAAAACAGTTCTGTAAATGGCATAAGAGTAAGATCGTGCTACTTTTGGTGACTGGAGATTTGTTGCACGTTTTAAACCCGGCATATTCAAATCGAAAGCACTGAAGTGTAACCGAGGTGAAGATTCTCTCAACATTTCTAGCAACTATTTGAATAGCATTTGTTTTTGGGGGGATAACATTTTTGATACCAAGCAGAACATTTTTTTTTCCTATAAAAAGTGATATAGGATAGCTTTTAAATGTGAAATATGTCATTATTCATAATCCCAGGTTTCATCATTGCAGGTTGTGTGGACATCAGTGACCTTTTATTTTGAAGCAAGAACTTCACTGTTCTACATGCTGTCCAATACTTTGTTAAATAACCTTAAATGTGGCATTCAGAGTAATTTGTTCTAGTATTGGCTTTTTCAAGACACATGATGCAGAACAATTAGTGACTTGGGACACACAGCTGAAGGCATTTCGCTGGTTTAATTGGTATCTATCTGAATTATCAGACTTGCATGGACATATTTGCCACAGAGAGCTGAGTTTGTTCTTGAGCAAGGATTGAGATCGAAGTGACAATTTGGGGTAACCCATGTGCTTTTGTTCTTGTGATATTTAATTCCAAAGGCTTTCAACAGTCTTCATAATTGCTTCATGTTCTACCCACCTATCCCTTCCCTTTTCTTGGTTTATTGGTTGCTAATATGTGGAACCTGATGCTTTTCCCAATTAACATTACACGTCTCCAACCTGACTTATTTTCTACCTTTTCCTTAGGCGTGAGGTGAGGCACATGCTACACCACGTCTCAGGGTATTGCCAACCCAATGCTTTGCTGACCAGTTCTAAATCTCAGCTCATATGAGGAGTGTTTCCAAACCTGCACAGAAGGAAGTACAACTTTCTAATGTGGGATGCTGTGAACAGGGTCTCACATAGATGGTGGCATTCCCAACTTTATCCCTACCACAGAAAATATAAGGCAGAGAAGGAAAGAGGCTAAGCAGAAGGAAGGCTGCTGAAGTCAGGAACCAGAACAAGCATCACAACTAAGTTGTACTGTGATTTCCTACAGACTGTATCTGTTCTCAGATCATTGCAGCTATTTCCTTATGGGAGGTGGGGAGTTGAATTTATTCCAGTAGTTCCAGAATTAGATTTCTCAAAGGGAGAAAGGAGTGGGGAGAAACACAAACCACTGCGGTTATATTGGATGCTGATTTAATTTACATTTGTGGTGATTGGATTGCAGTAATTTCCCCGGGGAGCAGCTCCTGAGATAATAATTTCAGAAGAGAAGCTTAGCAATGGTGAGCTGAGAACTTCCTGAAACAGGATGGCCTACAGAAGAAAATGTCTCTTTAAAAGCATGTGGGTTCAGCCGAATTTAACAGGAATTCAAAGAAAAGGAGAGCATGGAGAGACTCTTGCAGGCAAAGCGAGTTCATTTGTGGGAAAACTCTGTGATCGTAAAATTGTTTGCTATAAAATTATCTTTCAGGGAATTACATCCTATATTCTTTAAAAAGATCTGTGGGAAATTTGGGGGAGAGATCAATGAAGAGCTTGGTATATTTTCTTTTCAGTGATCCATGATAAGTATTAAAAAATCTGGGCACCCGTAAAGTCCTTAAAGCACAAGAGCAGACAGGGTTTGGCAAGGAATCACACGATATGCCTAGGAAGAAAACAACAAGTCCTGATTCTGGTTTTGATTTCTGTCCCAATTTGTGCCAACATGGTCACCTGTCACCCTACAGAGAAGGAGTTTCAGTCCTCCTCTATAGCTGGAGGGCTTCAATCCAGTCCGCCGTGGCCCATCTCAGCAGTTATTAGACACTTCTATGAATAACAAAAGGGGGAAAGGCTGCAAGTAATAACGGTTCTAATTAATGCTAGGACGAACAAAGAATGAAGCCAAACAAAACAAGGAAACATTTTATTGTCTGTCTTGGAGCAGGGTACATTAGAGCATGTTTGGGCCAGATATACGGTATATTTGGGCTGCCTTTTCTGGTTAGAAAACACAACAGAGCTGCAAAATCCGTCTGATCTGCAGGCCCAGCATAGAAGTGGCTCTGGCTCTGTTACAAAATCACCTTTAGTGTCTCTATTAATTAGTCAGCAGGGCTGTCATGCTGCCTTAGCTACGATCCATTTGTTAAACTCACTTTCATGCTAAAAATAGTCTCTTCTTGTTAGCCCTGGCTTCGATAGGACAACTTCTACTTGATTTGCAACGCTGTGTGAATAGACAGAAATGAGCCACTGTGACAATACTGGATGGACTGGTATAAAGTCAAGCCCAGACATACTCGTAGCAAGGAAGGTAGGGGAAATGCTTTGTATTGCACAAGAGAAAACCCTCAGGGAGACCTTACTTCATCTCTTCCTAGCTGCTCACTTCTTTCATATCCATTGCAGAATGACTGCTACGAACCCACATTAATGTTTGGGGTGCCCTTAAAATCAAGACGCCTCTAATTCACTCTGTATAAAGGAGAAAACATTTCCAGCATGTTTAGTAAGTGCTAGCTCGTTCCCTGTTTCTCGGAGTCTGTCCCAGATGGACTGCTGTGGATCAATCTTCATGATGGCTGATTACCTCATCAGCCCAGCTGGCCAGGTGTCTGCTATTGGCAGCTGAGCGGATCAATAAGAGACACATCACATCAAGATAGATGAGGTGGCAAGCATCCGCTGTGTATACACTTTATACAAGCCATGGAGCCACGTTTCATACTCTCCTTAAAACTGCTTTCAGTTCTTGATCAATTCCTTCACTCCCTCCAGTGAGGTTTTTTTTACAAATATGAGAGCAGAAAAGAGAAGAAAATTTGGTTTTTCTTTGTTTATCTGTAGACCCCCAAAATAACCCCCTCCTGATCCCAGCAACCTTTTGCAAAATGCTTCCGCTAGTACGGTCATTCCTACCTGCTAATGCAATCGCTCATTGTTTTCCTCTTTGAATCTCTTCTTCGGCCTCTGTCTTCACCTTTTTCTCCATCTTGAAAATTTGATCTTCAGTTTTAAGGTCTTGCCTACTAGACCTCAACTGCTGGTGGCCTATGACAAAGACAAGTGCTGCCAAGGTGCCTGCAGCTTTCTTGTCTTTTCCCCATATTACACTACTAAGCCATGGCAATTTTATATTTTTTTTTTTGAGATTTGCAACCTAGCAGAAGCCAAGAGAGTACCAAAGCAAGTTTTACTTCCTTTCAATACGGACTGCATGTTAATTCCTGGACTTTTTTGCTTCATTTAATGAGGAGATTTATAAAAAAAATAAATTCTGGTCAATCAAAACTATAAGGTACAGAAATAAAGTTTCATTTCATTGATGGCTGTTTTAAAATGATTCATGATGCTCACTTAAAATTGAAAACATCAAAAGAAATCCCTTCTATTTGCTTTTTTTCCAGATCTCTTGCAGAACAAAGAATTCATCAAAACCAATGTGAATCTATGAACTATTTCTGTGCTGTTGAACCCATTCTTTTCTAACTCCTACCCAAAAGAAAAGCAAATAAAAATCTTCATGTATAAAATTTCCTATAACACTGTGTGACTCCAGCCACTGTTGTGTGAGACCTCACAGGTTCATAGGGTCATAGTGCAGAAAGGTGAGCATCCAGGCAGGATTGTCAGATCGGCCATCATCCAGAACTGGGCTTTCTTCAGATCTTTGCTCCTTGTAAGCCCTGAAAACCCAAGCTGATTTTTCCTTTATGAAAATAAGGAAGAATCAGTGTAGAAATACTAGAAAGATTGGAAGAAAGCTATTTGACTAGTGAAGATAATTTCAAGGCTTTAAAGGTTTCAGAAATACAATGGAACCCTTTGTAACTCGGTTAACAGAAGGACAAATACCGTTCTCTGCCCCAGCCTGGATTGTGGCAGCGCTTCTCAGCGGAGGCAGTGTGGCAAACCAGAGCCTTCCTCAAACACAGCACGATGGCACCGGTTGGGGATCAGGTCACCACGACTCTTTTACTTCTGCGGTTCAGAGTCTGGGCCACACTTATTTTTAGATCAACTGATTTCAAGCACAGACTGCATTGGTATGGAGTGAGAAGAGGACTGGGCTTTACAGCATTATTCTCTGATCATTTGGCCCAGGATCTGGCCAAAGCATAGCATATGGACCACAGCTGTGTGCAGTTCCCAACCCTGTAAGAAAAATGACTAGTTTGTTTCCCAGTTAAGTCAGATTCTTTGTTAAGTGCTCCCATTTTACACTGCTTTATTGTTACAAAGGCAAAGGCAAAGTCAAGCTTAACTGGGCAATTTGGTATCTCTCTTGAAGGAACCTTCTGATAGCGTAAAGCAGGATATGACTGCATCACCTTGCCCTGGATAGTGGGATCTCAGGCATAACTAAGATGTCCAAGAACGCTGAATATAAGACCAGACTTTGAACATATTTCTCCTCAGGATCAGACAAATGCAAAGGCGGCCATGAACTGATTTAAATGTTGCAGCTGCAACTCAAGTAAGCCCAGAGACCTGACGCGTCATTTTGGTTTTGCTTGCAGGATCCACGAGCAAATCAATTTGGAGAGATCACAGTAATGACATTTTCTATGTTACTTTTGCGTTGGCTTGGGAAACTGCTGACACTTGGATGTGAGAAAAGACAGGCAAAAAGAAAGGGAAGGAAAGAGTTAGCAATAAAGAGTGGTACAATGCACTGCTCTATTTTAATGTAGATTTCTCAGGATTCTTTCCACCTGTCCCCATGCATGTATGATGTCATGGAAAGAGTTCTGCCAGTTACATCTTGCTGTTCTAATGAATTTTTACTAGGAATACCACAACATTGTCTTTACTAATCTCGGTTTTGAAACATATTTAGCATTGGAGTTTCCTGGCCTCAGCATACGTAGCCTGGAAATCATATATCTAATTTAAAGGAGTTATTTCATCACAGCTTTATTTGTCTTGTTTGTCTAGGTGCACCTAGCTGGTGCGATCCATCTAGGTTGTTGGATAGCAATGCTTAACAATTTAAAAAACATGGTTATAAAGAAGAAAAAACCCACATGCAATCAATCTCTCTTTGCCATCCTGCTGTCTTTTATGCTCTTGCTGTCACTTAAAAATCTTAAGATGGAGGTGTGACCCTTACTAATACATTCCCATACGTGTCTAACACTTCTGCTTAACAGCCCCAGACTTCCTCATGCACAGCCGTCCCTGGAAGTGTGGATTTATTCTCTCATGAAATCTTAGAAAAAGGTGCAAACTGAAGTGTAAATAACATTCATCTCACCAAATCGATTGGAATGTGACTGCTGCTTTTAAGGTGGATCAGAGCTGGGTAAGGGAATGCTGAAGTACAAAGGCCCCATGTTAGCAGAAAGTGATTTGTCTCAGCTTTTTCTGTTGTGTGGTGGATATTATTTGAAGGAAGGAAGACTTGGCTATGCGCAAGAATATTTCATATTATAGATGCAAAGTGTGTTACTTTTATGACCCTGTTGCTTTTTATTACTAATCAATTGTCATACACACAAAAGGAAAGCCATTTGGCGAGAGATGAGCCAGAAACATAAACACTAAAATGAGAAACCGACGCTGACAGCTCCGAGATAATTTCCTGACATGGAGGAGAATGAAGCAGTGGTATCTCTTTTGCCATGGTGTCCTATCAGACCTTGAGTTTATTTTCAGATGGTTTCAGAGCATCTCTCTAGCTGTCAACACATCAAGCTTGTTCCAGAGCCTACCGATGTCAATATGAGCCTTTCCATTCACTCCACTCAGCTTTGATCATACCCTTGAAAAGTTCAAACCTCATAAGTGCATTTGGGGGCTTTTTATCTATGGGGCTGGATCACTTCTATTTCCGTGTTTATTAGTGCTGTACCATGGAGATCTAGCTAGCTGTGAAACATATATCTTAGTCTAGGGAGGTTAAATATCAAAACATTTAGTATCATTTGAAGCTTAGGCTCAGCCCACCCAAAGTTGCTTGAGGTTTTGTCATCATTTATGATATAGTATTAAATATCTTCCTGTAATTTGTCACTCTAGAATAATGTGCCACCGAGTAAAAATGAACTCAGTGTAAAATCTGTTAATTGGCATTTCCAATAGAAAATCTGAAACCTCTGTGACCCCATCTGAATTATCTACTGTACGAGATGCATCCCACATTACAGATATTTTCAACTGAATGGGAAATAGGCCAGTATTTATAGAAACTAAGCCTTCCTTCATGAAAATGAAAAATCTTTCTTTTCTTCAGCATGAAGATGCTTTTCCATTTCATTTTGAAAATGGAATTTCCAAGTTGTTGAATACCAGAGACCTAAGCTATTACAAGGAAATCTAGGGAAAATTCAGATGTCCAATGTAATTTCAGATAAAATTTAGAATATGATGATTGGACATCAAATAGTTCTAAAAATGAGACCTCAAATAGTTCTAAAAATGAAAAAAAGAAACCCCTGTATTGCAAATCAGGTTATCCTCACAAACAACATACATTCCATAATTTTATTACTGAGCTGTGTGACATATTTGTGCTGGAATGTCTGCCTTCCTGACCTCTATTTTACACATATAGACAACTGAACCACATGCAGACCCTGTTTTAGTCTTCTAACACTTTTTGCTGACTATCCTAATCTGAAGTCATAACCTTACCCAGTTAATGAGGCTGATAATTTAAATAATTGTCAGCAACTTACAGTTTCAAATCAGTGAATTATTCCACTGTGGACAACAGAGCACTTTTAATAAAAATCCAAATCCCCTCATTCACTGCTTAATGAGGATAATTTGGAGATAGGTCCCCACGTACTTATATGCACATAGAAATTATTTCGTTCTCTTGTTCTAGTAAATGGATATTTCAGATTCAAAGAACTGGTTAAGGATTTGGTTTAGAAAGATGCCATATATTTGGTGGTTTTGGCCTTTCTGACAGGCATCCTTTCAAGCACTTACTTACATCTGAAACGTTGACTATGGACAACATGAAGGTACTATATAAAGTTGTAACAGAATAGCATGCACAGGTCATACTAAGCTTAGCAAGTATAGTCAAAAATCTCTGCTTGGACTTAAGTCAAAGTTCAGTTAGAACTGATCAACTGAAAGTGACAGGAGAGGAAAGAGATGAAGGTGTGTTGACTGATTGATCTGATTGTTTGGAGAATGGCAGAGCCGCAGAATGGAGCTGTAAAATTTCAAGGATAAATGGTGTGGTTTTAATAATGCTCAGGATACATAAATGCAATTAGAGAATATATAGAAAATGTAGAAAAAAAATAATTTGGGATACACTTAGTTCTGGTCATCGTTGCTGAAGAAAGGTAAATGTAATGAAAACAGATGCAGGGAAAACCTCATGGGATGATGAAATGAACTGGAGTATGTCTCTTCTGAAAGGAGAGCTTGGTTTATGAAACTAGCCAGGAGAAAGCTGAGTGAACAGATGTGGATAAACGCATCTAGGGCTGAGGGATAATTATCAGTAAGGAGGAAGAGACAGTTAAAAAGTAACTATTTATCAAATAGTAATGAATAAATTTAGACTGGAAATTAGAAGGTTTCTAATAATCAGCAGAATGAAATTTAAGGTTAGCAGAGTATGGCCTATTTTGAGATGGAGTTCTTGAAGCTGGAAGAAGCAGCTCTATTGTTAAAAGGATTTTAAATATTTGGGATTGCTGTTTGTATGCTGTTGGTTTTGTATTGGTCCCGTCTTTCAAGGTCTCCATTGGTTGCCTACCTTGTCGCTTCTCCCCCACTTATATCCTTGGGACACTTATCCCCCCTACACATGTGTACAGATACAGACTGTATCTGTACACATATCTGGCACATGGAGGCCAGGGAGATAATTCGAGATAGCCAGCATGGCTGGCGCTAGATTTTGTCTGCTTAAATAAATTCAATCGAAGCATTTTAGAAAAATAGAACAACCTGTTATTTTCAGCCAGACCACCTAATATCCTGCTCATTCACTATTCTTTTTATTCTTAGGGCTTTTAGCAGGGCTGTTTTCAGTTTTCTTTGTTCACTTTGTATTATTTTGTCTGATACGAAGATCTTGTATATGGTTCCGTTTCAGTCTTCAATATGTGTCTGACTGGTTTGGAGATATACTACATTAGCAATAAAAGTCACAAAACAAGAAAATTAGATAGTGATAAGAATTTTTCAGTTTTATTTTGTTTCTTATGAAAAAGCCTTGGTTTACTTCTTATTCTTTGTCACACTTGCGATGCTTGTTAATGATGGAGTGAAATTTCTTGTTGTCAAAGGCTTTTATACTGATATGCAACAGAAATTTAAAAGCAAGAAGAAGGAAATTATGTGAAAGTATAAAGATTTAGTGACTAACAGTTATCTCAATATTTCCTGTCTATAGGATGTGAAATCCTTCATCAGTTATTAGGATGGTAACCGGTGGCTGGGCCCGCTCACTGCCAGGTGCCAGATTCAAGATTTGGGCTGATGTGGCGAGCTTCAGAGCACCAGAGGTCTCGGGGCAGGGGATTCAC
>NW_009260608.1:1224988-1228918 GCF_000687185.1 Egretta garzetta
GGCCCCAGCCTGGATTGTGGCAGCGCTTCTCAGCGGAGGCAGTGTGGCAAACCAGAGCCTTCCTCAAACACAGCACGATGGCACCGGTTGGGGATCAGGTCACCACGACTCTTTTACTTCTGCGGTTCAGAGTCTGGGCCACACTTATTTTTAGATCAACTGATTTCAAGCACAGACTGCATTGGTATGGAGTGAGAAGAGGACTGGGCTTTACAGCATTATTCTCTGATCATTTGGCCCAGGATCTGGCCAAAGCATAGCATATGGACCACAGCTGTGTGCAGTTCCCAACCCTGTAAGAAAAATGACTAGTTTGTTTCCCAGTTAAGTCAGATTCTTTGTTAAGTGCTCCCATTTTACACTGCTTTATTGTTACAAAGGCAAAGGCAAAGTCAAGCTTAACTGGGCAATTTGGTATCTCTCTTGAAGGAACCTTCTGATAGCGTAAAGCAGGATATGACTGCATCACCTTGCCCTGGATAGTGGGATCTCAGGCATAACTAAGATGTCCAAGAACGCTGAATATAAGACCAGACTTTGAACATATTTCTCCTCAGGATCAGACAAATGCAAAGGCGGCCATGAACTGATTTAAATGTTGCAGCTGCAACTCAAGTAAGCCCAGAGACCTGACGCGTCATTTTGGTTTTGCTTGCAGGATCCACGAGCAAATCAATTTGGAGAGATCACAGTAATGACATTTTCTATGTTACTTTTGCGTTGGCTTGGGAAACTGCTGACACTTGGATGTGAGAAAAGACAGGCAAAAAGAAAGGGAAGGAAAGAGTTAGCAATAAAGAGTGGTACAATGCACTGCTCTATTTTAATGTAGATTTCTCAGGATTCTTTCCACCTGTCCCCATGCATGTATGATGTCATGGAAAGAGTTCTGCCAGTTACATCTTGCTGTTCTAATGAATTTTTACTAGGAATACCACAACATTGTCTTTACTAATCTCGGTTTTGAAACATATTTAGCATTGGAGTTTCCTGGCCTCAGCATACGTAGCCTGGAAATCATATATCTAATTTAAAGGAGTTATTTCATCACAGCTTTATTTGTCTTGTTTGTCTAGGTGCACCTAGCTGGTGCGATCCATCTAGGTTGTTGGATAGCAATGCTTAACAATTTAAAAAACATGGTTATAAAGAAGAAAAAACCCACATGCAATCAATCTCTCTTTGCCATCCTGCTGTCTTTTATGCTCTTGCTGTCACTTAAAAATCTTAAGATGGAGGTGTGACCCTTACTAATACATTCCCATACGTGTCTAACACTTCTGCTTAACAGCCCCAGACTTCCTCATGCACAGCCGTCCCTGGAAGTGTGGATTTATTCTCTCATGAAATCTTAGAAAAAGGTGCAAACTGAAGTGTAAATAACATTCATCTCACCAAATCGATTGGAATGTGACTGCTGCTTTTAAGGTGGATCAGAGCTGGGTAAGGGAATGCTGAAGTACAAAGGCCCCATGTTAGCAGAAAGTGATTTGTCTCAGCTTTTTCTGTTGTGTGGTGGATATTATTTGAAGGAAGGAAGACTTGGCTATGCGCAAGAATATTTCATATTATAGATGCAAAGTGTGTTACTTTTATGACCCTGTTGCTTTTTATTACTAATCAATTGTCATACACACAAAAGGAAAGCCATTTGGCGAGAGATGAGCCAGAAACATAAACACTAAAATGAGAAACCGACGCTGACAGCTCCGAGATAATTTCCTGACATGGAGGAGAATGAAGCAGTGGTATCTCTTTTGCCATGGTGTCCTATCAGACCTTGAGTTTATTTTCAGATGGTTTCAGAGCATCTCTCTAGCTGTCAACACATCAAGCTTGTTCCAGAGCCTACCGATGTCAATATGAGCCTTTCCATTCACTCCACTCAGCTTTGATCATACCCTTGAAAAGTTCAAACCTCATAAGTGCATTTGGGGGCTTTTTATCTATGGGGCTGGATCACTTCTATTTCCGTGTTTATTAGTGCTGTACCATGGAGATCTAGCTAGCTGTGAAACATATATCTTAGTCTAGGGAGGTTAAATATCAAAACATTTAGTATCATTTGAAGCTTAGGCTCAGCCCACCCAAAGTTGCTTGAGGTTTTGTCATCATTTATGATATAGTATTAAATATCTTCCTGTAATTTGTCACTCTAGAATAATGTGCCACCGAGTAAAAATGAACTCAGTGTAAAATCTGTTAATTGGCATTTCCAATAGAAAATCTGAAACCTCTGTGACCCCATCTGAATTATCTACTGTACGAGATGCATCCCACATTACAGATATTTTCAACTGAATGGGAAATAGGCCAGTATTTATAGAAACTAAGCCTTCCTTCATGAAAATGAAAAATCTTTCTTTTCTTCAGCATGAAGATGCTTTTCCATTTCATTTTGAAAATGGAATTTCCAAGTTGTTGAATACCAGAGACCTAAGCTATTACAAGGAAATCTAGGGAAAATTCAGATGTCCAATGTAATTTCAGATAAAATTTAGAATATGATGATTGGACATCAAATAGTTCTAAAAATGAGACCTCAAATAGTTCTAAAAATGAAAAAAAGAAACCCCTGTATTGCAAATCAGGTTATCCTCACAAACAACATACATTCCATAATTTTATTACTGAGCTGTGTGACATATTTGTGCTGGAATGTCTGCCTTCCTGACCTCTATTTTACACATATAGACAACTGAACCACATGCAGACCCTGTTTTAGTCTTCTAACACTTTTTGCTGACTATCCTAATCTGAAGTCATAACCTTACCCAGTTAATGAGGCTGATAATTTAAATAATTGTCAGCAACTTACAGTTTCAAATCAGTGAATTATTCCACTGTGGACAACAGAGCACTTTTAATAAAAATCCAAATCCCCTCATTCACTGCTTAATGAGGATAATTTGGAGATAGGTCCCCACGTACTTATATGCACATAGAAATTATTTCGTTCTCTTGTTCTAGTAAATGGATATTTCAGATTCAAAGAACTGGTTAAGGATTTGGTTTAGAAAGATGCCATATATTTGGTGGTTTTGGCCTTTCTGACAGGCATCCTTTCAAGCACTTACTTACATCTGAAACGTTGACTATGGACAACATGAAGGTACTATATAAAGTTGTAACAGAATAGCATGCACAGGTCATACTAAGCTTAGCAAGTATAGTCAAAAATCTCTGCTTGGACTTAAGTCAAAGTTCAGTTAGAACTGATCAACTGAAAGTGACAGGAGAGGAAAGAGATGAAGGTGTGTTGACTGATTGATCTGATTGTTTGGAGAATGGCAGAGCCGCAGAATGGAGCTGTAAAATTTCAAGGATAAATGGTGTGGTTTTAATAATGCTCAGGATACATAAATGCAATTAGAGAATATATAGAAAATGTAGAAAAAAAATAATTTGGGATACACTTAGTTCTGGTCATCGTTGCTGAAGAAAGGTAAATGTAATGAAAACAGATGCAGGGAAAACCTCATGGGATGATGAAATGAACTGGAGTATGTCTCTTCTGAAAGGAGAGCTTGGTTTATGAAACTAGCCAGGAGAAAGCTGAGTGAACAGATGTGGATAAACGCATCTAGGGCTGAGGGATAATTATCAGTAAGGAGGAAGAGACAGTTAAAAAGTAACTATTTATCAAATAGTAATGAATAAATTTAGACTGGAAATTAGAAGGTTTCTAATAATCAGCAGAATGAAATTTAAGGTTAGCAGAGTATGGCCTATTTTGAGATGGAGTTCTTGAAGCTGGAAGAAGCAGCTCTATTGTTAAAAGGATTTTAAATATTTGGGATTGCTGTTTGTATGCTGTTGGTTTTGTATTGGTCCCGTCTTTCAAGGTCTCCATTGGTTGCCTACCTTGTCGCTTCTCCCCCACTTATATCCTTGGGACACTTATCCCCCCACGCTCTTCTAACTCATCGG
>NW_009260608.1:1228937-1313479 GCF_000687185.1 Egretta garzetta
AAGAGCTTACAGAAACACCATGAAAGGACAGAGCTTCCCAGCACTCCTAAAACTTTAACACTTCATACACTGATGGTTATTCTGTATCCAGCGCACACAATATAACTGTCAAATTTGGGACTGGAAGAGAATTTTTCCTTCTGCTCAGATTGGTAGGCTTTAGATTTTTCTCACTTTTGACTGCCTTCTGTGGTATGGACACGGTAGCCTGCTTAGATTTAGCTGGGGCTTTTATTGAAATTTTCCCTGCTATGTCAGGAAAGTGGCTTATTGGCTTCTTGGCAATAATTCCAGCTTTGGAGCTTTTATTGTAGTTTTTAAGTTTGTTAAGGAAGTTAGGAAAGTTTTATGGCTTCTGTCAAGTGAAATAGATGTTGTAAAGTGTTCTACAACTGAACATCTATGGGTGTAGTAGCCAAGGATAGAAACAAGGCTCTAGATTTTGTCTGCTTAAATAAATTCAATTGAAGCATTTTAGAAAAATAGAACAACCTGTTATTTTCAGCCAGACCACCTAATATCCTGCTCATTCACTATTCTTTTTATTCTTAGGGCTTTTAGCAGGGCTGTTTTCAGTTTTCTTTGTTCACTTTGTATTATTTTGTCTGATACGAAGATCTTGTATATGGTTCCGTTTCAGTCTTCAATATGTGTCTGACTGGTTTGGAGATATACTACATTAGCAATAAAAGTCACAAAACAAGAAAATTAGATAGTGATAAGAATTTTTCAGTTTTATTTTGTTTCTTATGAAAAAGCCTTGGTTTACTTCTTATTCTTTGTCACACTTGCGATGCTTGTTAATGATGGAGTGAAATTTCTTGTTGTCAAAGGCTTTTATACTGATATGCAACAGAAATTTAAAAGCAAGAAGAAGGAAATTATGTGAAAGTATAAAGATTTAGTGACTAACAGTTATCTCAATATTTCCTGTCTATAGGATGTGAAATCCTTCATCAGTTATTAGGATGGTAACCGGTGGCTGGGCCCGCTCACTGCCAGGTGCCAGATTCAAGATTTGGGCTGATGTGGCGAGCTTCAGAGCACCAGAGGTCTCGGGGCAGGGGATTCACGCATTTGTGCTGCCTAGAAAGCTGTCTATAAAACTTGTGAACAGAGAGGCTGTAACAGTAACATTTTTCTTTTGGCAAATACTAAGCTTTTTAATCTGTCACATATATAGTGGGATTCTTTTCTGCTTAACTGTATGAGCTGAAGGACAAGGAAGCAAAGTGTCTTTAATAGAAAAGATTACATGTCATTCTAGTAGGCAGGGCACATGCACAGATTGTGGCTACCAGGAATCCCGGAACACAGTCTCTTCCTCTAATGTCGCTTCTCATTAGATTTTTATGGGAAAGTAGCTGGAGAGTTTGGTACCGATGTTGAGCGAAATAAATAAATTTCCAATTCAAAGCCAATGAATGTGGAAGGCCCTGCAGCAAATCCTACAGGGTACCCTTAAATTCTTTTTTAGGAAAACAAGTTATATTCTTTGGTATGTACTAGCTCACAGTAGAGCTGCAGTAAAAAATGGAAAGCACTTTTCAAACACATGTATTGCATTAAGGTAGTTCAGCCAAAAGGTAACAAGGCTATGAATTACCAAGATGAGGTCGTCATCCTAGCTGTTTGAGCAGCACTAGAAAGCGCTACCCTGAGACCTTTCTCTTGAAAGCTTTGTACAGAAAAGGAGTCCAACAGACCTCTAAAGCTGAGTTGACCAACTGCACTGTGAACTGGTTCTTTCTCTTCACAAAGACTGCCTCTAGCCTGTCTGTGTTCAGCTGCCAACTCTTCTTCACCCAAGTAATTGGGTTATATTTGTGGTTATATTTTGCTGGGTATGTTGATGTTACCTGACTAGTCCACCTAGACATTATACATAGGTGGCTCAAGGAAAGACAATGGATCCTTTCTTCTTCCTCAGCCTCACAAATCAGTAGTAAAGTGTGGGAAGCTGCATGCTTGGATGCATCCTTTGAGGAAGAAACAACATTTTTTCCCTATTATGTGAGACAGCAGCATATCGTGCTCAGCAGGGCTGACTGTTGCACAGGTCCAGGAGAATGAGAGAAGCTATCCACTGCTTAAGCTGTAAAAAAACGAGATTATCCTTCATTATTGAAAAACTTTTTTTTTTTTTTTCCACTTCCGTATCCTGGTCTAAATCCAGATAGTGCCTAGCCTAGAAGGTTACCTTCAGTTAGATATCTTTGTCAAGATTTTCTGCAGGTTTCCTTCAGGAAAAAGAATTTAGATATTGAGGTAGGGTTTGGCTAGGACTGCTGCATCTAGGCCAGGCTTTCAGATCCAGCCAGATCAGCCTGTATTTAGAAGATGAAAGGAAGAACCCTCCTGTCAGTGGTGCCAGCCTGTCTTGATCCAGCACCCAGCATTTGTAATTTTTTTACAAGCAACAGAGACTTTCACAACTCTACTATTAAGACTCCATTAAAATAAATTTTTGAATGCAGAAATTATTCTTGACTAATGAATTTATTCATTTGGTTGGCTTTTTTCCTCCTTTGGTTTTGAAATTTCCATTCTGGAAAGATTTTGCTGTCACTTTTAATAACAATAAAATTTTAATGACATTTGTTTCAGCAGTTATATTTATTCTGTTTCAGGACATCTGTTTTTCATCAAAAAACCCCTTTTGTATATCTGCATACTTAAAAAAAAAAAAAAAGACAAATTTTCTTGAAAAATTATTGATCACTCAGAAAAATGATTGATTTTTTTAACATTCTGGGAATTTTCATGCTGTTGGTTTCCAGGGGTTTATTTTTCTAACAGCTTTAAATGAATTGCCTTTTTACCCTTCAGTCAGATCTTATTCACTTTAGTGTTGCTAGCAAGGAAACTAAAAGAATATAAGGTTACTTGAGAAAATGCAGGCTAAAAGATCTTATTTCTTAACAGACCAGTTAGTTAAGAGCACTGCATCACCCCATTAGTATCACAGGAAGGTGTCTCTCCAAGACACTTTGCAGCCAATAAGAGTATAATCAGCTTTGATTTCGTTAGCACAGATTTAAGAAAAAAAAAAGAAGAAAGGTAATATTAACAGTAATGATCCAAATAACAATTTGGTGTCACAAACACCTTGAGCTTTGGGTTGCTGAGGCCTGTATCAGGTTTTCACTCTTATCCTTGTCCATGACATTTGAACAAAACCTAGTGTTGCGTTGCTTATGTGCACTGTGGTCGCATTTTCATTTTGCAATAGAGACATTCATTGAGGGAAATTCAGACATTATCCATTCAGTCCTCAGTTCCTGTGGTAAAACTATAAAATCTCAACAGAAGGATGCATTTCCTCAGACCTGGCATGAGACCACAAACTCATGTCGGGAAGATCTCTAAATAGCCAAGAAAATAGAGTCCTACCCTTACTGCCTGGATGGCATGCGAACAGCAAAAAAATGACGAGCAGCCGATGTAATGTTTCCGTGTCTCTCCTTCGCTGCACTCAGCAACTACCTTAACACCAAGTTTTCAAAGGAGAAAAGATGCCTTTTTACAGAGATATCATAGGAGTGCAAGGAAGACAAGAGGGTTGTGTGTCCTTGGTATGAACCTCGACTGTCCACCTCAAGAATAATCAGGCTGCTTATTCAGGCTGACCTTTGTTTTTCTTTTCTTCTAGCTGGAGATATTCATTTCTTGTATTAATCTGTGTAAACAAGAATTAATCGCACAGAACATGCCTGGAACAAAGACTGAGACAGAGACAACACCCAGTCAGGATAGCTGTCCTTTAGAGAAGCTCTAATTAATAGTCTCATTACTTTTCAATCTAGGCTTCTGTGCCTCTCGGAGGGGGAGCAATGAAGAGGGGAAGGTCTCAGATAGTGCAACAAAAAAAAAAAAAGGCTGAAAAGAAGAGGTTTGGCTGCTGCGTATGTTAGTAATGCATCAGTGTGCCTCGAAATTGATGTTGATGCAGCCAGGAACAGAACCAAAGCCTGGTGCCAGAGGTGGCATATTTATAATGAGAGCAAATGAAGGGGCTCATTAGTTTCACAAACAGTGAAGAGCTGCCTGTTCTCTCTCTTATTATCTCTCCTCCATCTCCATTATGAGGGTGTGCATGTGAAGGGGTGGGGAAGAAAAGCAAGCGTTATCACGTTTAGGCTGTGAACTGATCTGCATAGCCCTACTGGGAAATCAATGAACATCCCGGTGACTCCCCCTCCAGGCTCCTCCCTCACCTAAACAGCAAATTAAAAATAGGGAAACCTAAAGGAAGCAAAATCTTACGGATGAAATCTTTATATTTGTCTTCAACTGGAAAAAAAACCCCAGGAATTCTGCAGGAAAACAGAAATAAAAGGCACTATAGAGTTTGTGCTCTTTAATTTAGATGCCTGATGATCTGTGGATCTGGGACAGGTCATAACATGCAACAAAGCCACCCTGGGTGTGATTTACCAAAGAAGAAATGAGTTTTGACCTAGCATGACTGGAAGGCTGTGCGAATGACCCTTGGATATGTCAGAATGGCACTCAATAAGTAATTGCAAACATTTTTTTTTCTTTTACAGTTTTTGTTCGGAGACAAGTCAGGCAAATACTCCATACTAATCCCAACACAGAGCAAATAGTAAAAGCAGCCTTTGCTGTTAGTGCTGGGAGAAAACATTCAATTAAGTTGCTGCAGTGGCTTAGTGACAGCAGCCTTTCACCTTTGGAAACCTAGCCTCTAGTTATCTGTCTTGGGTCACTAAAGAAAATGAGTCGATGTTCTCAGGCTAAGCCCTAGGGCACATATTGCTCAGAATCACCAAACCACGGTATAATTTGGAGCTTTTGTCTGTCTGTACTTAGAAAAGGTCTAGGCCTGGAAATAAAAGCTGAAATTCAAGATTAGGATGTGTTAAGAAACAAGCAGCTGCCCATAAAATTAAAATAATGACATTCCCAGTACTTTAATTGACATTAGGTTCACTAACATATCAAAGCCTAAAGAAAACTATGGACAAAACAATGATGTAGGAATTGTGAAATGTTCCTAGATGCTAGGAACAGAAGGGAGTGCTCATAAATGGAAGGAAAACCTTTATCATGTGGCAGGAATTGTAGGCAGCTAGAGAAGCAAAGCAAGTCTGAATGCCCTTGGTGCCATAGTAGTGAGGCTTGCAGCACCTGAGCTGGTTTTGGCATCTCCACATCAGTCTATAAGGTACTGGGAGGGAAACGAGAGACCATGTGGCAGGATGGATCAGGTATGGCCATCCCGCATCACCCCCTCACTCCAGCCCTCTTCCAGACTAGAAGCAGAAATGGACAGGCTTGCTTGCTTGCTGTGGGCAGGTGGGGCAGCACTGCCACAACCACTCGGTTTTGCTTTGAAGATGACTGCTTATGACTGATCCTCCAGAGCGAGCCTCTTCTTTCAAGTGAGTTCATTGAGAGACATGAGGAACTTCCCATCTTTAAAGTTAGATTCTAAGCAAAACAAAAGTTCCAAACCAGAACAAGGAAACCTCCTTCAAAGAGCAGGACCTCAGAGCTTCTGGGCGAGGCAGAGCAAGCCACAAGGCTGGAAAGTAAATATCCACTGTGTATTCTTGGGGGATTTCTTTCCTACAAGCTCCTTTTCACCCCGTCAGCTTTCAGTATCTTCTTGGCTTGCACAAGCACGTGCAAAAAGCCTGTGGGTCTTTGCAAAAGTCTCCCTTTTTTTGTCACCTCTGACACTTGGCTTCCTGCCTGCTCCCTGCCATAGACCAGCCCTCCCAAGGCTCTCCTGCTTGTGCTGCAGCTGGCCCCATCACCACACCCCTGCCAGAAACTTTACCAGGTGTTACTTTTTAAGGGAGGGGAGGAGGGAAAGTCCCCTTTTCCTCTGCAGGATGGTATCTGATCCAAACAGCAGCAGCCAGACTGGTGTCAACTGGGAGCCTTTGCCTCATCTACATGCTGCTTTGTGTGCTGTAAGTGCTGGCACTTGGGTGGGCAAGGAGAGTGGCTAACCCTCGGCTTTGACTGGAAAGCAGGCTGGATCCATAGCTGCCCGTGGCAGCTGTGGGACTGGGGTTCCTCTGATTCATCCTTGGTCCTGTTCCATGTTTGCTTGTTTCTCCTATCACTATAGTCCCAGAATGCTGTCAGTTCCCTGACTGATTAGCAGCTGGGAGACAGGCAGAGAAGTAAGGTTAGGAGGTTGTTGAAATGACAGGACTGTCTTCCTTGTCCTAATTTACTCACAGAATTTAAATTTAGCAAGTGTTCCTCACTGTAGAAAGTCCATCAAAAGCCTTTTTTTCATTTACTTGATTTTTCAGTGGCAGAAGAAATATCAGTTTATATGTCTGTATATTACAGTGTGCAGATATAAGCCAGAAAGCAATATAAAACAATCTTGGGAATGCTTTTTATGACATAAAGATTCCGAAATCTTTGTAACTCAGTTTTTTTCTGTGATTGTCTGAAAATGTTCTGATGTTTCCCTTTCCTTACAGAGCCCAGACCTCCCTCCCCATGCTGTATACTGCTTTTATTGAAATTAGAGGCCACAGGGGCCTATTACTCTTAAGGCTGAATTTGAATTTTGAGTAGAAGATTGGAGTGAGATATCAATGTTTGTCAGCCACTACAGTGGCTGGATTTAGCCTTTCTTCTGCCTGAATGGAAGGTATGGGAAAAAAGAGCTATTAATGCAATTCCTCTTTAAGCTATTCCAGTGTCAAGGTTTTAAACCTTGCCAGCTACCTACGCATCACACCCTGCTTCCAAACGATCTGATTATGGTGTACGGTAATTTGTGCGAAGGAAGCACTTTGGCAGAAACTGTCACTATAGGAAGGAGGGAACCCGGCTTGAGCATCGTTATCATCTTCCATTACATTTTGACCATAGGTTGTCAGCAAATAGCCTTTAGAGTTTAATTACATGATCGAGTTTGCTGAGGAGTGTGAAAGACAAAAGAACGAGTAAGTAATGGAAAGCAATTTTTTTCCCCCTCCGTTACTCTGGGGCAGCATAATTAAAGTTAAAGTGCTGCTGCTTTGCTAGAAACCAAGTTAGGGAAGTAAATTGTAATTGCAAACACTGTTTGCTCAGTCACTCTTGGCAACAGCATCATGTTAACTCAGTCTTTGTGTCTCCGGTGAATCCTTCAGATTGAAGAAAACATCTTTTCTTATCCAATTTGTTATCACTGACTTCAGAAAGTCATTAAAGAATATCAGTAGAGCAGACTGGGATCTGGATTAAGAAATCAATTATTGCCAGGAAGTACCTTTATAGACATTAATTAGGCCTTGACTGACATTTACGGTATTCCTTTAATGGTATGTATGGTCAGTTTTTAAAGGCACAGGGCAGATATCAGTGCTGCATGTAACACTCACCTTTTTTTTTCAGCTGGCCATGTGCCAGTTTGTGCTAGATCAGATGTGTGCCGCCATATCTATAAAATATAAAATACCTATAAAATATTAATTTTAATATAAGTAAAAATAAAGTCATTGACCTCTTCATTTAGCCAGAAATTAAAGGCTACCCCCGGCCCCGGATAGCCAGGATAAACTACGTTTAGCAGGATAGCTCCTGCCTTTTGTGGCTGTTCTGCAGATTAGCAATGGCAGATAGATTAGGCCTTCAGAGGATGGGCCTAACAGATAGATGATAGGCGTATATGGGTTTAGACATCTGTGCAAAAGAGAAAGGCCGCAGGATAAGTAATCCTACTCTGTGAAAGATGGAAACCGCTGTAGAGATCTGTAATAGAAGCAGCCTAGACAAGTATAATTTAATAGGGGGAACAGAGAAACGGGGCAGTGTCAGGGGACCATGTCAGCGGCAAGGTGGGAACGGGGCTTGTTTGCACTTTCTGCTTTATCTGTGCCTGATCGCAAAATGCTGTCAGAGTGATTCTCCATACAGACAAACAAATCTTTCTGCTTTATGTAGCATCAACTGGAAACACTGTTAAAGCCTACATTAGACCGCATCCCATTCCTAACCTCCCCTCTGTCAAAGCCTACTCAGGTACATATCTCCGAGTATGTTAGTGTTTTATGCTCCCCTCACGCTCTTAAAATACAACCAGTGCTACTATTTTATAACTGCCCTTACTGTAAGCAGAACCTGTTTGAAGACAGCCCTGCTCACCCCCCCACCCCCCCTGCAAAATAAAACCCCAACATCCAAATACCTAAACCAAACATTGTCCAATAATGATACAAAATGTAAGAAACTGGAGAGGAGAGATCGGTAAAAAAAAAAAAATAAAAAAAAATCAATTGTGGATTATGCCAGGGTAGATGCAATCAGTATAATTTGCATGAGAACTAATGAATTTCAGCATTAGCTCTTTTATGTGGCCAACATCAAAATGACCTATGATACATGTTTAGGAGACTTGTATAGAGATGGAGAACTAAAGGAAAATTTAAGCCTATATTTTCTAACTCTTTAGGACTCAAACCCTGAGGGTTTGCATTTTGCTTTAGATGTATTGCTGCTAGCTGACTGTAAAAGCATATATGTCATAAATCCAAGTCTAGATTTAGTACGTACATGTAAACCATCCTGAAAGATTATCTCATACATTTTATTTATTTGAAATATCTTTTAACACTGTGCGATGTTGAAATGCCCTATATTTTAGTTGTCTATGACTACTTCAGATGCTCAGACTCTCAGTAGAGTCAACATAGAGAGAGAAATGCTTCTTCTGAGAGCAATTCAGAACACTGAAGTTAGGGTCTATCTCTATCGATAGAGACCTGAAATTTAGCTCTCTAAAGATAGACTATCCTTCACCTGAGTGCCAAATAAAGAGAAAAGGACCTCATTTCAGTTCTGTAAAATTCTGGTGAAATCAATAGGAGGCCTGTCAATAGTTTCTTCTGTGTAGTGGCTCCCCTAATCAAGCATGGTGGGTACTGCATAAAGGATAATAGAAACACAACTGTGCTGCCTTCATATGATAGATGTATAAAAAGGATATCACCTTTCTTAAAACAAAAGCAGAATATTAATTGAATGAATCAGAAATGTAAGACTGAACTCATAAATAGATGGCTATAGATATGATAACTGATTTCTTTCTTGCATAATTTCATATATCCTACACAGAACCTGTAATTCTTTGAGGTTTAGAATATAGCATGTCTGGTCTATAAACTGAAGTAGAAATAGCTCCTGTGGGATTTTTTTTCTCCAATATCTTGGTCAATACTTACTTTGCAGAGGTCTACCTGGTTTGGTTTTATAGTCTCTCCTGTCTTACACCATCTATGTCAACCTAGCGCAGACCTGGCAGGTTTCTTTTTTTTTTTTTTTTTTTTTTTTTCCCCCCCCTTCTCTTCTCCCTCTTAATCTGGAGCAGGCGTACTGCTTGTCCACAGGGAAGTCACAAGGCCAATCATACTTTCACTGCAATGTCACAAAATTCACTCTTCCACACTTTCATTCACTCTTTAACTGTGGAGGGGCTCTTCAGACCTCTTTATCTCCAATTAGTTATTAGCAGCTTTACATAATGTAAAATATGCTTCGATACCAATAAATATTCCTCCTTGATTTTTAAATGCAAATTATAGTGAAGTTCTGAATCAAACCCAAATATCCCTCAAATGTGTCTAATCTGAGGGCATCTCAGTGCAGTGTATACTTTTCCCCAAACCCACAAGTGACAATGAGGGATGCAGGACCATTCTACCTCAGTTCTCCGCCTCAAGAAAATCAGCATTTTACCTTCAGCATAACATTTTAACTTAGTGCCTATCTTTGGCTGTGTGATTCTGAGGCCTGTAATATATTGACAGAGTAGAAAGCTACCTCAGTAACATGCTGCAAAACCCACAGTTTGAATCCACGTAGGTATAAACGTATCTTTACATATATGTAAGCAATAAAGAACTGTGCAGTCCAAAAAAGAAAGTCTCAACCCATAGGTCCATCTCCAAGCACTAGCAAAAGCTGAAATTGCCAGAACTGTAAGATAAGTGATTAATGCAGGATTTGTTTCTCAAGACCTCATGTTCTCATTGAATATGAGTCATGTGGATCAATAGCAAGTTAAAAATCCTGGACAAAGTCGATTGAATTTGGATAGTTTGTCCTCTACATAGTGTATTTAGAATAGCTTGTCACATCTTGCAGAATGCTTGCCGATGTGATGGCATATATTCTCTTGGCACCAGCAGCTCAGACTATTGCAAGTCAGCAAGCAGAAAACAAAAATATTTGGGACTTTCAGTAGCAAACTGCACATTGCCATCAGGTCTCAAAACAGAAGAAATTTCTGTGGAAGGTGTGATGAGAGAAGAGCAAAAAATACGGTTCTGCATCTCAGGGGGATGTTACAACTATAATTACTGTTACACCTGTAACAGTAGCAGGGGATGTAACAACTATAATTAAACGGTTGCATCCAAGCAAGGGAGTAAACTGGTTCAGGATGCTTGTGGGTTCTGCTGAGGATGCAAAATTGTAAGGTATCCAGGTTCCTTTCTGTGTCAGTGGAAGATGAGGTGAATAAGCAGAATAGCTGCTGCTTCCTAAACTCCAATAAGTTCCAGTTCTCGAAAGTGTTTCTCATGTGTGTGCGTGTTTTTTAGGCTCTGTTACAATTTGTGCAGGGAAAATTTTCCAAGAGGAACTAAATGGTAGGAGCAGGTGCAAAGAGGTATAGTATTTCCATTGCTTCCATCAGTAGTTGAAAACAGCAGGTACAGCAATTTCCAGCATGTGGTTTCTGGAGTTTATTATGGAACTCCTTATTTATTTGCTAGTTTATAAGAATGTGCTGTTGGTCTGTGTTTAGGCTGGAAAGCTAAATGATAATCAGTCCTTCAACAAAATACATTTATACATTTCTCTTCATGGCATGAGTCTCCCTACCCCCCATTTTTTCTTTTCTTTTTTTTTTTTTTTGGAATAAATATTTGTCTAACCCACCAAGTGTACAGCGTAGGCTGAAGCAGTGAACTGCAATTTCTAGAAGTGTAGGAATGCTCCTGACTGTACTCTGCATGTCTCTAAAGAATCCATTAGAGTTGCACTCCACAAAAGGGGGCACCTCCTGAGATAGCAGCCCCGTTAATTACCCTGCCGGTTTCTATTGCGTTCATTCCACTGGCGTAGGAGGAAGACAAGGAAACAATGACAGATGGGCAAGCACCAAAGCTGTGAAAAGTCAGTGATTCTCAGGGTTTTTGCAAGTGTGATAATGACCTCAAGATGATCTGATTTTTGTAAAGAGAGGCTTGTTCTGCAATTGTCATCACCATAGTCTCATATCAGAAAAGGCTTGCTTTTTATATTTATACATCTCCACTTCCTCTCTTGTTTTCTGCCAGTTACATTTCCCATACTTCTGAACAACACAAATTACAAAAACTAACACTAATTCCCAGTGTGTCTAACAATCGGAGTAGGAAGAGCTGGGAACAAGTTTTAGTCCAGACTCTTGCTGACTGTGGGGGACCTAATTTCTTAGTTTCTTCTTCTGTAAAACAAGAATGATTCACCATTGCAGATTTTTTTTCTTTTTAAATGAATGGTGATGTGCAGTTAGAGAGTGGAAATAATATTTGTTTATGATGAAAGTTGCATTTTGATTGTACTTAGAAGTTTTGTCTTCTAATGTGAATGCCAGGATTCTGTATGCTTGGAATGCATTCAAAAAACCCCATCCCTTTCTCATGTAAATTCATTTAATACATCTGAATCAGTGTAGAATATTTTTAAGAACACTTTAACTCATTGTTGTGGTTTAACCCCAGCTGGTAACTAAGCACCACCCAGCCGCTCACTCACTCCTCTCCGGTGGGAAGGGGGAGAGAATTGGAAAGGTAAAAGTGAGAAAACTCATGGGTTGAGATAAAGATGGTTTAATAGGGAAAACAAAAGCTGCATGCACAAGCAAAGCAAAACACGGAATTTATTCCCTGCAGGCAGATGCTCAGCCATCCCCAGGAAAGCAGGCCTCCACCACACGTAATGGTTACTTGGGAAGGTGAACGCCATCACTCCAAATGCCCCCCCTTTCCTTCTTTTTCCCCCAGTTTTTATGCTGAATATGATGTCATAATAATGGTTACTTGGGAAGGTAAACGCCATCACTCCAAATGTCCCCCCTTTCCTTCTTCTTCCCCCAGTTTTTATGCTGAATATGATGTCATATGGTGTGGTCAGTTTGGGTCAGCTGTCCTGGCTGTGCCCCCTTCCAACTTCCTGTCCCCCCCCAGCCCCCTCGCTGGCGGGGTGGGGTGAGAGGCAGAAAAGGCCTTGACTCTGTGTAAGCCCTGCTCAGCAACAAACCATCCCTGTGTTATCAACACTGCTTCCAGCACAAATCCAAACCATAGCCCCACACCAGCTACTGTGAGGAAAATCAACCTTACCCCAGCCAAAACCAGCACACTCATCTGGTTTAAGACGTGTTTTGTCAGAAAATAGATAAAAGTCAGTAGTGTAAGCTAGTATTAGTATTTTTGTGCCTACTTTATTTGAAAACAGTTGAGTTTTAAACAAATATGTAAACCAAATAACTAGTTCAAGTAACTGAATAAGCAATGAGCAACCCTTTTAAAATCTGCTGCAAATTTTGATTGTCGTTTACTTAGCAGTTAGGATGAACACAGGTGAAAAATTTGATACACGTAAAAAAATTGCCTGTGGTTTGACTAAGGCACAGTAGAGCAAGCAGCTGGCTTGAGGTCATACAGTGCCCCACCTTATACTGTATTTCACGGCAAGTTCCTCTTCATTACCCTAGCCTCACTAGAGCAGCCCCCTAAAACTTGCCTTGCTAGGGTCCACATTAATTTCATGCTATTTTTGGCTTCCATGACTTCCCATCTTGATACCTGTAATTGCTTGATGGCTGTATGAAGGCTGTGCATCTTCATCTGAAACCAAACAAATATCTTAGAAACCATTTTAGGTCTTAAACTTCTTCCATCGCCTTAACTTGTGAGCACTGAATGAAGTTCAGAATTTAACATACTCATGTCAATACTTTAGTAGAGTAAGTAAAAGAAAAAAACCAAAATGCCTCTGAAGCAAAGATTTGCAGTTATTAGCATATATTCATAAATTACCTTTGCTGAATACTTCAAGCCTCATCTCCCAACATCTTACAGTTAGTGTGGATGTTTAATTTTATAGAAAGTGAACACAGCACCCCTGTCTTCTGCCTCAGGACATGTTTCCACTGGATTGTCAGCATTGGAGCAGTGTAGGTCTGGACCTCCTGCACTCTGACCAAAGTTTTCAATCCTAATTGCTAGCACCATCGCATCAGAACTGTTGTGCTATATGTTATATACATTAGGGGATAAACCAACACCTTGCATGTAAAAGCACATGGGCTTGGCCACCCTCACTGGCCTTAGGGTTATGCTGTCATTCGTATGGAAGGTTGGAAACAGTATTTAGCAGTCAGAGCTTCCAAAAATCATTAAAATTTCATTTGCTTGTGGGGAGGGAGGCGTAAAGCACAGGAGATTATGTTCAGTTTATGAGCCCTGACCTTTCATGCTTAGCCATTTCTCCAGTTTAATTTTGGTTCATGAAGTACATATTTCATATGGCTCTGGTTATTATTACGTACTTCTTATTTTATTATTACTTGAATGTATATAGGAGGCTATCATTTCCTTTATTGCTGTGGGAGGCAGCATCCTGTATCAGTCAGGAAGTACATGGGGGCAACAGTTAAATGTTCTCCGTGCTGAGGCTACGGTCAGCTTTAGAAAAGGGAACCGAACAGATGCTCTATACCTTCAGATGTGTTCCTGCTGTCAGTGCTGAGAGGACATCAAGCTTTTTAATATCAAACCCCCATGCACATCTGGGCCCCCGTAAGCCCTGCTGATTTTCCAACCATCTGAACGGATGTTCAGCTGCTGTAGGACCGACTACTTAAAGACTCCATTGCAGCTGAATGATGTTTCCCTTTTTCCCAATGCTTTTGTAGCTGTTCAGTAATGATCATCATGGGTCACTGTTTATTATCCCAGCTTCACAGTAATGTTATTTTTCACAGCCCCCCACATGACTGTTTTCATTCCATTCCCTCTTTCTTTTCGGACTTTGAACGCTTCCTAATCCAGGACAGGAAAAAACTCCAAACAAACAAAAAAGACAACACTCCCCCCAAACCAGTGGGCAATGCCAAAATGGTGTCTGGCTAGTAGCCAAATCCCTAAAATTGAGTGGAAAGATGCGCCCCTACCTGTTCATGTGTCTAGTTTCTTCCAAACTCTCTCCCCCAGCTGCCCCAAACAGCCAGAGCTGAGCAGACAAACATAAAAAACATGAATCACATGATTAACGAGAGCTTTCCTTCATGAAGTCGTCGTATGTGCACCCAGGGTGAAATCTCCCAAGATCAAGAAAGCCCAGAGAGGTCAAAACCAATCAGCTGGCCTAAAACACACACCTGGTAAAACACTAAATAAATACAGCCTGGTGTTAAGTAATACAAAGATAGTGCTATGCCTATGCTTTGTTCATTGTGCATAAGGTGTGTATGTGTGGGAAGACTTCATTTAATTAGGAAGGCAAAGGAGAAGACTACCAGAATCAGCAGTACTTACAATAGCATCTGTTCTTTAGACAAGTGTCCCATCCATCCATTTAGCTTTTCCCAGCAAATTAATGAAGGGAGAAAAGGTGAAAGGAACTCAGTAAATAAGTCTGAAATCAACTATCGCAGTGCCTTATGGAGCTGGAGGCAGGTGATTAAGGCCTCCTTTCATCAATATTTGATTTATACCAGGCATTCTTTATTTTAAGTAACTTCTCTCTGTGTCTTGACAGGTGGGTTGGCTGCGCAGCAGTCATCAACACACAGTCCTTCAGTGCTGGAACTGTGCTTGAGTGTGAGCTGGCAAACTACATCCCTCTGTGTAGATTTGTGCTCATTTTTTGCTACCTTTGCAACAGAACACAGAGCTCTTTAAATAAGTGGCATCCATAGAGGAGAAGATATTTGGAGTTACATCAGAACAATGTATGTAATACCTCCTTCTCTGTTGAAATCCCTCATAAAATGTGCTTTCCCAGGAATTGGAGTTATCATGTACTAAGAAAGTTTAAGCAAAAATTATCTTTGGTAAGTTTCTGTGTGCCTGAGCTAGCCAAGTATGGTGAGAGTACAGAGCTTGGATAGCTTGGTCAAAAGGATTTTAATCAGGACTAAGCACAACTGACAAATAGTCAGCACCCTCTAAGCTTTGCAACCTTTTGGATCCATTTTTTTTTTCTGAAAAATCTCTCAATTCTGAGTATTTCAGGAGTCCACCCTCAATCAGGAAAATAATTAAGTGCTATGTAAAATAGTAGTGGTCTGGAATTCATAACCAAATGTTGTCTGAATTGGGACCTGGCTGTGGAAAGCTAGGCTTTCAGATAGCATTTTAATTGGATACAAGAAGCTTGTCAGCAAATTATAGGAAAATTTCTAAACAGCTAGTAGGCTTTGCTTTTTTAACCTAGATTAGTAAATTCCATGTTTATTATCACAATGCTTTTCATCTTGTTCTGGACATTTTATTGACATCTCGCTGCTGGGCAGGAGTTGGGATGATGAAGCTTGAAGCACCAGCACCTTATTAACAGTAGGACAGGACTTGGAGAGACTCAGAAACTGGGGAGACTCTATGGGACTCTAAATCAGCAACTGATAACTACACACTTATGAGAATATGACAGGTGAAACCTAAGGATGATTCTTTCCCACAGTTTTTGTCTGAGCCTGTTTTGGACTGTGAAGATAGCATGATCTTTTCCTGTTTGTTTAATGTATTCAATGTCATTTGGTTTGAGTGAAGAGAATCCGAGGGGCCCAAGACAAAGAGGAAAGGGGTTCTTCTCGGCATGTGAACCTGCTTTAGCAGGAGGGTTGGACAAGATGATCTCCCGAGGTCCCTTCCAACCCTTGCCATTCTGTGATTCTGTGATGAGCCTGCTGTGGCACTCAGAATGTGCCTCTTCCCTCTGCAGCTGAGTTCAGCTTCAGCATAGATGTCCTTTGTAAATATAAGTAAGTGGCTTCCTGCGTCTTCTTAATCCCTTAACAACTATGACAACTGCATTCACCATTTCTGACATAGAAATCTCTTTGCTTAAGTAAGCAATGGAAATGAGCATCTGGGAAGTTAGCAGAGTCCCCATCGCTGAAACTTTTAAGATCAGTGCAAAACCAACCTTTTGTGAGGAATGGCACAGCTCGGTCTGGGTTTTCAAATTTCTCTGATTTCATGGAAAAGGATCCATGCAACTGAACAAGCAGTCAATGTCAAAACTTGTGGTTGCTATAATTATTAGGGTGTAAATGACCCAGACACTTAGGATTTAAAATTATCTCTAACTATTAACTAAAGTAGCTCTGATATAACAAAACAGTGCTAACTGAAAATTGTCTTAATATAACCTAAATTCTTAACATTGCTTTTAAAGTGCCTTCAAAGTTGTTCTCTCACCCTCCGCTGTTAGTGCACTCTGCAGTCTCAGAGGCTGGGTCAATGAAGGGGCACACTGTATATCTTCAAAAGAGATCAATTGCAATCCCCCAAAGACTATGCCGCATTACCATTACAGAAGATCACTAATCAGTAGCAACTTGCTATATGGCATTGGACACATGTAACTTATCTCCCTGCATTATCCTCTCTTTAAAAAAAACACAAATCTCCAACCAGCTGTATGGAGGATTGAATAAGATTATGCGCTTACCCTGCTGAGCCTGGGGTAAATGGCGACTCAGACATTGGAGAAGGCTGGAATTCTCCTGACTGTCTGAAATAACCAGTAAATTTTATTTTATTTTTTTTTTTAACGGTTGGTTTATTTGCTTGTTTTGCAAGGGAAATGAAAGAGAATGGATTTGGGGTGTGTCTTAGGAAACGTTCAAATGCGTGTGTTTAAAGTTTGTGTACACTTAAAATTTGTGCAACGTTTCAAAATGTCACCGTCCCTTATATCCCCCTTGCGCCCCTGCTGCAGAGGTGGGTGCAGAGGACGATGTAAGGGAAAGCAAATAGTGAGGAGGAGGAAGTTGGGAGTTGCTGTGACCTGAGTGGTGTTGCACAGCTCGACCCTCCAGCCTACAACCCTGTCGTGGCCACCTGGCTCCGGGAGAGCATGCGAGGGAACAAGCACCAGCACTGCGTGAAGTGCTACCTGCGGCCAGCAATAACAGCTCGATTCTCTGAATCCCAATGGCTCAGTGGTTCAGGGTGGTGTAAGAAACGCTGGTGGTGATCTGTGCTCTCCCCCACCGCATTCACTTCATCCCGTATTAGGGAACAGGGAGTTAAAAGCAGTGACTTCAAGACATTAAGTAAATAAATGCTAAAAGGGCAGTACCTTGAACTATAGCTACACCTGAAGAAGCACAGTGGATTTATTTGTGTTTCTGCAAGTTTCTGTGTGCTGTTGAAGCAAGCAGTTCTGATAGAGCTCTCTAGTACTAAGAAATAAATCAGGAATGGGGGGGTGGGGTTTGTTGTTATTTACTGAGACTGCAAACTGTCTGTTAATCACAGTTTCCTTGGTTTTTTCTGCTTTATTATGTGATGTTTACTCAGGCCTTTGAAGAGTTGACTTGCTTCCTCAGTTGTAGTAGGCATCAGACAATTATTTTTTAACATAGTAACTAAACAACAGCCTAAATCAACAGCCAGACCTTCTCAAACTCACCTTCATGTTCTTGACATTGGAAAGTAGTATGTTGCCAAAATGAAAGTCATGAGAACTAAAGTAGCTTGTACTACATACGGAAATTCATTTACATGATAAAATTTACCTGTATTCAAGGTGTTCTTCATATTAATATTAGAAAGACAACTACTTCAGGTAGCTGGGTACTTTAACTACTGTGTACTGATTGAACTTTTAGTTTAGTTGTTAGATACTCTCTTTGTGGTGGTGTTCTGTTCCTTACCTCCTAAGTATATTTACATTTGTCAATTTATTTAGAGAAAAATAGGGGGGGAAAGTACAAAATCTGTTGGCTTTTCAGCATCACTTGACTTAAAATACAGACGTTATTAGTCAGAGGATTTGTGCAGTTGCAGAGATAACTGCACTTCCAGCTCACCCTAGCATCCTCCAGAATAATTATTTAGGTTATCCTCAGGCATCCATCACCTCTTAGCTGACTCACACTCTGTGCCCACCATGCACTGGCTGCATCCCCTGTGATTTATCACGACTGCCTTAGGAGACCTAAGTCAGCTTTGTTGTCTCCACCTTTTTTTCACCTTGGAAACAATATTCATGATAACTAACCACTAAATCACTTTCTTAAAGAGAGACACATATTTAGAACTGAACCATAAAGTGGGTACACTTCAAAACAAGGAATGGTCTGTACCCACACCTGCTTCACCCTGTGGTTTACCACTTCTTGGTAATTTCTTATCGTCTCTTCTCCACGTGGCTTACCTTCTTGGTCAGACTGCCTCTGCAAGAACTGCTGCCTATGTCTTACTGTCTACCAGGAGACCCCTTGAGATTTAGTCTACCCCCAATCTGCTCCTTCATCTCCCCTACCTCCTTTGAGAAGGCTTTTGGTTAACGCAGGGATCCTTTTCACTCTGGCAAGACAGGGAAACACTGGAAACAAGCTGCCCAAATGACAACTGGCTAGTAACAACAGCACTGGAAACAAGAGACCCTACACTAACAGTTCTCCTCTTTATCTTTCAAGAGTGTACCAAGATGCTGCACTTTGAGGAGCCAGTGCGTGTAGTGCTGCTTGTCCTTCCAGCAGCCCTGTTAAGGTTAAAGAACTGAAGCATGTAGCGCATACTTCACAAAACTAACCATGGCATCAGTAAGTAGGGCAGACAGTAAATTCATAACATGGTTGCATAGCAATACCACGCTGAACCCAGCATCATTATCATTTCTCTTTGTAGACTAGTTTTTTGATCAAAAGAAGAAATGTTTTCAGGTACGGTGGTGATTTGAAATTTTATTTTCATAGACTTAGTTGCTGCATTTGTTGGTTATACAGTGGATAAATGCAACATTATACTGCTGAGGACTAGGAGAAATATTGTTTCTTTGGCATGATTATGATACCTGCAGATATTAAGTAAGCAATGGTTACTAGTCTGCAAATTCTGTAAGTAGTAATCTGTCATCTTGAAGCAAATGTAGCCTCAATACCAGATGTAACATAATAATTTCCTCAGTTTTCCCAGGTGTATAAGAGTGATTATAATACCACTTGTTTTAAAAGCTAAGGAATTCGCTAATAAAAAATAATCTTTATGCATTTATTTATATGTCAAATAGGGTGCAGAAAGTGTGAAAAGTTTAACCTCTATAGGAGATACTCAGGAATAAAATAAATCCACAGTTATATTATTTTCATATATTTTTCGGCGAAGAAGGTATGTTTGAAAATCAACAGCTTGCTTCTGCAACTTGGAAATCAGTGACAATTCACTTCCTACCTCCATTACCCATAGCACAGGTGGGGGAAAGTCTTACCCTGCTTGAGCTAGACAATTTTGAGAAAAGCCTTGTCCATAAGACCCAGCAGTTTGTAAGTTAAGGAAGGTACTTTGTAACATCTGTTGGATAAAGACATCCTCTCAGTAGGAAGCAGCTCCTCACCTGATGAAATCAATGGTCCTCTGACGCCAGCTAGAAGCAGTGCGTATGTGTTTGCCTGGCCTTGCACGTGCAGCGTGGGCCTCTCTTAGACTCTCTAATGACTGATGAACGGTGTAAGTAATACACTCAAAGATCTTTAGCCGAAAAAGGCCTGGTATTTTTCTTCTCATACACTGTTTATTTAACCATAGGGACAGTCTTTCCCTTCCAGGGTTCAGACCTCACAGTGAATACAGTAAATACACTTTTGCCCACATGAATTTTCATGTAACTGACAAACCATTGAAAGCTGGAGTATGCAATGGAACTGGAAAGTATTACTATGTCCTTACATTCATGCTATGAACCAGGCAGAGAAGTTATAGCATTTTAATACTATACTGTTTGTAGTATCTTTTCTAGTTCTTCAATCTCCATCTTCTTTACATCTATATAATCTTTGCATTGTTTTAATTTCCTTGCATTTTTCATTGTCAACAAAATACTTGCAACAATTGATTTAATTTTAGAACATTTGCAGAAACATGCTGAACATGTAATGTGTCCTGCCTTGACTTTTTTTTTTTTAAGTATAGAATCCCTGTTTAAACTTAGGCTCTAGGTTAACTTTGACTATAAAGTAAATGTTCTGTTTTTTTCATACTACCCTAGTAGCCACTGTTCATTGCACATAGCCAAATAGACCTTTCTGTGATTCCAGCTGGAAATTCACAGCTGGAAACTGTCCTGTTTCTTGGTTATGTTAGTCTCACTTTATTCTTTCTTGGAGAAATGAGAAGTTTTATATTTTGTTACTACATACAGATGATAAGAATTCTAATTAATTATTTGTAAATATCCTAGCAGAATGAAAGTAAGGCAGCTATAAATATATTATGTCCACTAATTCATTCTTACAAATATGATCCATTGCAATATACTATATAGCAAAGGCACACAGCTTTTTATCAGCTGTTGCACCGTTGTTTTGATGGCTGTTAAAAAATCAGCCTATTCTATATCTGACATGGTCCAAGCAAGTCCTGTGTGTAGTGCCTGCACAAATGGAAGGCCCAAAGCAGACATAAAACAGGTTTAAAGCTCTGTAACATCTGAACACTGTTTCCTGTCTCTAGTTCTCATTTTTATATTTGGCATAAGCTACTATGACCTTTACTCCTACCCTTTAAAGGGATAACTTTTATAGCAGTGGGGGTGATTTTGCCTCAGATGTCTAAAACTTCTACTGAATTCCACTTGCACCATATGTGCCTATAATGGTGCGTGTTGATTTAGTGCTATGGGTTGTAATCCCACTTTCCCCACCTTCCCATCCCAAAAGAGCTCATAGAGATCACTTGCACTACTTAATTAAAGACTTTATTACACATAGCTGGCTGTAACCGGGGTTGTTAGAGACCTACTCCTTCCTCCCCCCACCCCCAGTTTTTATACCAGTAAATGTTCAGAAGTTTCTATTGCAAGTGCCTAGAATAATTAATACTAACTTGAGCATTCTGGATTAAAGAAATGTATACCTCACACCAGTATCTTTTAAATCAGACATATTTATCCTTTGGGATAGGTGAACTTATTATAGTAGCAAGTAACTTGGAAAAGCAACCATAGTTTACTAGGTTCAATACGTAGAGGTTTCTGTTTTCACTGAAAAATTCTTAGGGATCTGCAAATTTAAAAACTTGAAAACCACTTGAATTAAGACAGGTTCTGTGGGAAGAGTGTGAGGAAATATTTTGTTTGTTTTTCTGTTTGAATTAAAAATGGTCAAAGGAGGTGGTGGAACTCTCCTTACTCATTCCATTCCCACATTTCTGTATACAAAGACCCCCGACTCTTAAAATTTCCTTTTAAAATAGGTATTTTTTTTTTTTTTCTAGTCAGGAGAAAAAAAATACATCATTACTCACCTTCATATTTAACTTTTTTGAGATGCACACAAATATTCCCTTTTTCTTGAAGTGATCCAGCAAAGTGTTACTCCTACATTTGGTATTCTGGCACCTCCAAACCACACTCATCAGAACTGGTCTCTGGATAATAACCATCTACATTTTGAGCTCTAGGAATGCCTTGTCATTATGAATTCTGCAGTACAAAACTTTACCTCATTAGATATTCACTTCATCAAAAAATTCTTAGAGCCTTGCTCTCCCGACCAAGCAAACCTAAATTAGTTGTCTTTAATCTCTGTTTATGTCTGTCTTTGTTCTTTTAGTATTTATTGTCCATTGCCTCTTTGCTGCCTTAACCATCTATCCATTTGTGAACTTTCAGTCATAGGAGCATCATTAATGTTGGCACACAGACATCAATGAGGCTATTTCCCCGAAACAAAAAAGGTTCATGAAAAGAGATGGTATTCAATGCATGAGATGCAGCTTTGTCTTGATCCTCTGCCATAAAAAGCTATTTTAAGCATTGGCTATGCGGGGCCTTCCAGTTGTATCATTACATGTTACCACTTCCCCTGGGCTCCATCAAATCACCAAGACGGGAGATGTGACTGCCAGCCAAATATTGCAGCTATCGTTCCCAGTACTGGGAAAACTGAGCTAGCAGTCTGAACACCTGGATGACCACAAGTTCATTATTGTCAATCTGTACAAGATTTGTCATTTCTTACATATCTTTGCCATATCTTAAAAGTGGAACCAGTGCTCCACTTCTATTGCACTTATTTATTAACATCTTATGGACCACCTGACCCAAGGTGGTCTTGACTGTCTAACGTAGAAGCAGCAAGATTGCTTGTACTTTTTCGAACAGGTTGCTTCTCAGCTTCATCTTCAGATAACGTTATAGACTGGCAGTCTCAGTAAAACTTGCTAGGGCTGCACAAAGACCATACTCTGCAGGCAAATCATCAGTCATTGCCTTCAGTATTAAAACAATGGGATAGTGTATCGACAGGCTGGTATATTTTCTCTTTGTAAATACCTTCAATAGAGTGACATTAATGGGGGAGTCTGTAGAGAAAAGATGTGTGGTATGTAAGGGAAAGGGTTAAACACAGAAAAGCTTCGCTTAGTCGCTAATGTTACATATGGTCTCTGAAAATCAAAGCATGAAAATGTCATGGAGCTTGGAAAATGGTGAAACCACAAGTCATTTTTAACTAATTCCTGTATGCCATGTTACTGAATTTTACAAGATACAGCAGAAAAAAACACCATGTGGTTTCATTTAAGCAGATGTTGGCTGTCCTGGGTAAACCCCATGAAGGGAGCACAAAGAGGACAGGATTTGGAGTATTGCTTGATACTGAAGTATCCCATCTTCCTTTCTGCTCTGGACCACAAAATTTAGTAGCTAAGATGGACTGATAGAGACTCCAGGGAAATGGGAATATATTTCCTCACTGATCAAAATATGTAGGAAGAACTGGCATTCTCTTATACTTACCTGCCCCTATGGCTACCTCTGGCTTCTTTTAAGACCTAGATATAGGTTGAAAGGTACCCCAGGGGTCCTGGCTGGTGCTTATTTTCTGCATTAAATTAGGATGTCTGTCTGCCTTCCCATGCTTCTATTTCATATCACTATGATGGCACTACTAACATTTTCAGAGCACCTATCTCTTAGATGGCCAAGTAACTGTTGTCAAGATAAAGACAGTTTCTTAGGCTGTACGTGTACAGAGCCTTTTGCAGTGGGGGTCCTGGTTTCTGTGTGGGCCCTTGCATGTGGAAGTGATTTTGAAATCTGAAGTACAACTTTGAATTTTTTTTGGTAGTATACTTCCACTTTGGTTTGACTGGTGGTTGAGCTCTTTTCAGTTACTCATGTAATATTCTGCTAGTATGAGCTCTGCTAGTAAATAAGGGGAGCATTAATCTAAATTTCTGAGAAAACAACATGATAGCAGACATTTTAGTAGTCATTTTTGAGAAAGTATAGAGCTGAGGTAGGAATTCCTAATCCATAATCTATATCCATAATCCTATTAGGTTTTGCACTGTTAAAAATGTTTTCTGAGAAATTAATATAATAGGCTAAGAACAATTATGTGAAATTAAATATAAACCTATATTCTTGACAATGATGCTAATCTTAAGGAAAAGAATAAAGACCTTGGTCAGTTCTTAAAGATTAGTTGTAAAACTTTTCCTTGTGTCTGTATTAAACTACCCTGAAGAATTATGGCAAGGGCATTCAAGTATTCTGCTTATAAAAGGAACTGTTTCCTTTTAAAAATTTACTGCTTTATAGCTACTGAAAGTAGCAGCGAAGTTAGTTAAAAATTATGAAACAAGCACTGTATTTGGGCACTTAGTCCAGTTCTAGAAGCATTGTTTCAGCAGTCATTATGGGACCATGGTACGAGCACTTCTAAGTATGTTTAGTGTTAAAATCTTAGAAAGTACTCACTTAGAAAGGATGTAATTGCCTTTTCATGACCAAAATTTAGAAGACTTTATACCAAAATATTTTCTAAAAAGGGTAATTTTAAGCAAAACTGAATTTGATACTTAAAATATTTAGGGATTCAAGGCCTTGGTTTTACTCTTAGAATAGTAAAAAATATGAATGTCTTCGCCAACATGAATAGCGCTGAATGTATCAAACAGCTTCCAGCCTTCCCTGGCATAAATGAACATCCCTCCTTTCTATTTTGTTGTTCAGCTCCAGTTTAAACGATACACGATTGCTGTACTTTGTATGCTAACAGCGAGAATTAAACTGTTATAGAGCAAATCTGTTAGGGCAAAAAAGGATGTAGCACACCCTGATAAATGCATGCCCTTGTTCATTTCTAATAATTCCAGGGGCTGATGAATTCCATTGCCAAGGGATTTCGGTATGTAAATCTCCCTGACTAAAGCTTTGCTGAATTTTATAAGAACAGAGCGTTGTCTTTGTATTACTAAACACAATAGTTAGTGGGTCTTGTGACCTTACTCTCTAGGGATTGGATCTTTAAAAAAATGTAATGAAGAAAAGCTCCACAATGCACTGTGGAGTATAAATGAGACCCTAGAGATTCCTAAACCAATCTAGGAGTTTACAATAAAAATTTGCAAATGCAAAAGAAATTTTGACAGAGCATGAATAGATGATGACTGGATATGGATATAAAAGGAGCGGAGTTTCCTAGTGAAGTTTTCATTCATGTGGTAAAGTGCTGGAGGTGACAGTTCACCAGCTACACGCTGTCTTACGAGGAGATTGCCTCGGACTTAATAGAGTAGTCAGGGTAGGTCAGGGGACGGCAATAGCTGATTGCTTAAAGGAGTTAATGCAGCAAATGAGTAAGGTCATTCAGGCATGTTTGTTGGGTTATTTCCAAAGCAAGATATAGAATGAGTGACTAATTTCTTTGTACTGCTCTTCCCCTTCGTCTCATAGTTTCAGCTCATTTGTTCCTGAACGAATATTGCAGCTTCAGTGCAAATTAATCTCTCCGTGGCTGCTGAGACACTGGCAGTGTGTCCTCCTTTGGGTTTCCCTTTCCCAGCGGGATCAAGCCTAAACATTATTGGCCTGCAGAGATGCCAAATCTTGAAAGTTGAAGCTGTGTCTTTAAATTTGAAAGCTGAAGGTTGTTCAGTTTGTAAAAATCTAGATTAAATGCTCAAAGAATGTGCAATTACGGTAAGCTAAAACTTCATCTTTTTCTTACTTAATAGTGGAAAACTTGGCTTTTTACAGAATGATTAAAATTTGCCTAGCTTTTTTTTTGTCTGTCTTTTTTTTTTCTTTTCCCCCCGTGTGTCTTTCTGAATAGAGGAATCTGGGAGATTGGAAGATCTGGTGAGCTCTTGGACAGGAGAAGGAAAAGTCCTAGTCAGAGGTAGAAGGAGGTTCTTCTAGAGAATCTATTTGCAAATTATTTTTAACTCATAGGTTATGAGAGGTATCTACTCTTGTTCCTCCTTTCCAGTTCTTATAGGCAGTGATTTTAAAAGGCTTGAAAACAGCACCTTTTATCCCTCAGCCTAGGCCAGAAGAGGTAGTGAGCAAAACTCCTTTCTGCCCCAGGAACTACTCTGAACTTGGTTCTGGATTAGATGTAAATGGAAATACTCTCAAGTAGCACACTTCTGCATAAAACAAGTGGAAGTGTTGCAAAGTCTAATGGATTTGTATAATGGACAAGAGATTTGTCCTTTTCTGTTCTTAAAAGTCCATCAGTAACTGCGTGTAAGTAGAAGAAAGAGATTCTTCAGACTAAAAGGTTGTCTCCCAAATAACCATGTATAAGAAGATGCAAGATTTGTTTGGAATTCTGCTTCTGTAAAGATTGCTAAAAAGAACAGTTCAGACTTTCCACAAAGACACAAAAAAAAAGCCTTTTCTAAAAAACTTTTGTTTATTTTTTTTTTTAAAGTTGTTTTGTCATTCAAAAACCATTATAGGAATATTTTCCTGATTTATTTGAAACTTACTCCAAAGAGGTTTTCTGGATAAGACTCACAAGGAAAAGCAAAAAGTAATTTATTTTTTAGAACACTAGAACAAGACCTAAAGAGTGGCATGGAGGGTGGAGAGGATACAAAAATAGAAATCTGCCAGAAACAAACTTTTTACTTCTTTAATAGGAAGCTATATTTATTAAGTTCTATCTAAACAACTGGACTTAATGTGGAATCAATATGTGTGCTGTGTACATATTTGCCTTACAATTTTAACTTTTGCATCATCTGGTAGTGGCTTTATCATGCTGGGTGTTAGATACTACTTTGAGGACTAATTGATCAAGTCAGGCAGAGGAGTAACTTGCAGATGCTTACGCTTGCACCTCAATCTTGCTAAGAGGTGTGTGTGTGTAAGAGAGTTGATATGTGTTTTTCAACAAAGCCAAAGAGCGATATGGAATTTCTAGGGACATTCAGCTTAGCCTGTGTCTCCTCAGCCCTTTTTTTCTGAACTCTCAACCCTTTTTCTGAAGTCTCCAGCTAAAAGCACAGAATTGATTTGCCTTTTATTTTTATCCCTATTTATAGCAATGTTTGCCAAAGAGGCATTAGTATTTATCATGACAGATTCAATCATCAGAGCAAATATCTGCTGTCTGCCTCATTCTAGTTTTGACTTACTTGATTTATGATGTTGCGGAAACACTAATATTACTGTTTTAAAGATTAAAAAAAATGTTTAGACTAGAATAGACAGTAATCATTATTTGAAAAGGTTAAGTACTGTGATTTATAGGATTCCTTGAAAACACAGGTTTATCTTTAAATATTTTTATCCAGATCCCATGTCTTATTAATGGCCAAAATCAAGTTGAAAATATTAGCATGATTGGCATTACGAAGAAATGAAGAATGCTACATGTACAGATACATTAAGTCCTTCTGCATTAATATATTGTAGGAAAAGGTTATTTTCCATAGCATCTCTTCAATTTTCTTCATAATCTGTTGTTTTGTGAATGTAAGCCATTGCCCTAGTCTTTTTTTACTTCCCCTTATGGAGCAATATGAAAATACCCATACAAAAATAATTTAGTCAATGAAAAAATCACCAGGGGGCACATTTCTTTGTAGCGTTAATGAGCCCTCTTCTCAAAGCTGTCCTGCAATGATGAAACCTTGTTGGAGGTCTCTCCTGAGTTAGGTCCTGAGATGAATGTTGTCCACAACTTTTCTTATTCTTATTCTCCTAGTTACATTTACCTGGAAAAGCTGAAGGGGAAAACCTGATTTATAACTTCATGATTTGGCCTGCACTTTGGGCATATTTTAGTCCAGAAAAGTGCAGCTGCCTCCGTCGGAGAGAAGGCACTAGGTATATTAAAGTGATCTTACACTGTGTCTGTCTTTTCCTTTGTTTCAATGTGAATTTAGTATTCATGAATCGTGCCAGATTAACAGAAAAATAGCTTGCCCCTACCCATTATGCAAAAGTCCTGCATAATTTAATGCGGAAGAAACCAATATGGTTATATATAAATTTATCAAAAAATCGTTTTAATAGCAGTGAGCAATTTTTCTATAGGTTTTATGAACTAACCTGTATAATTCAGTACTTCTAACTGCCTGTATGAAGGTTATTATCTATTTAGTTCAGTGAAACTTTTTCTTGAGAGGGCCCACATCTAATCTAGGGAGTACTTCTAAAAGTGAAAAATAAATTGCTCCCTGTAGTAACCGTGGTCACTAACCAGTAGTTGCTATCTCCCTGAAGTGGCCACTGCCGACTGTGGTGGTGCCCTTGGGGGAGACAAATTTGGCCAGATTGTTTTAGCTGTTCAGAACCTGAATAAATCTGAATAGATTCATGGTTAAGTCCAGCTTTACTCCCACAGTTGTGAACTTCCAGGCTGGTGATTATGAATTGGGATCAAGGTCATTTTTAGGAGGCTAATAAAATTCTATCAGAAGGTAATAATTTTCAGTCTTTTGTTTGTAATGTCCTTAGCTTTATAGTTTGACTCAACAACTATTATTTAAAATAACATTTTGTGGAGAGTTTCTCTGTAGTGTGAAAGGCTTCATCCTCTATCCCTGTCCTACTTCTATATTAGTTACTTGCATGTGCTGAAACAGTTATTTCTACCATTAATTATCTGTATCATGATAGCGTCTAAAGATCCTGGTCCAGACTGAGCCTCTGCTGTGGTAAATGCAGTGCAAACGCATATAAGTTGTCTATCCTTGCCCTGAAGATAATAGCTCTAAAAAATTATTTTAGTATTTGAGATGTTATCGCTACATTATCTGAACAAATGTTTATCTCCCAGCACCTCTGTGAAGCAGTGGAATATAATCCCCAATTCAGAGATAAGGAACTGAAAGATTGTGACTTGTCCAAGGTCACATAAAAAAAATCCATGGAAGAGCTAGGAGGCCAAAAATGTCCGATCCTGGCTCATTGTGTTAAACACAGTACCACTGCTTCTTTTTGGTTTCAATTAGAAATAGATTATCTCATGTTGGCTTTAAATTAGGAAACCATTGAAGCAGTTATTGCAGACCAGTGAATAAAATGACCTGGGCATTTGTCCGTTACAATTAGCTACTAATTTCTACTTTTCATGGATGCCCGAATCCTTTTCTTTGTCTTGACAGCAGCTTTCCTTTCCACCATATCATTAGCTGGTTTCAATTAGTGTAACTCCATCCACCTCAGGATCTTCCCCTTGGATTTATCTTTTCTTAGCTGTCTGAAGCACACTGAAGTTTAGCAAATCCACTTCAGGGAACAAGTTCTATGGACTAAGTTCAACTTTGTTAAGGCATCCTGTTACTGGTGAGGCTTCCCTAAGCCCAAGGATTCCTACTACTGTGAAACCAGTGTATTGAATCAGACCCAGTACGTCCAGCACTCCTTGGCACTCTTGGAAACCATGTCCTTTGTCCTCTTCACATCCGGCTAAGCACCTTGAAACATGACTTACTGTTCCTGCAGTGTTTCATCTTTGTTCTATCTTACTATGTGGGCCAGATGCTGATCTGACACAGTGTTGGAAGAACCTGACATAGCTAATTTGCTCAAGATTCTTTGATTTTTTAATTTTTTTTTTCCTAGTTACAGAATGTCTGTTTTCATTAGAGATAATGCAGGGTCCTCTTTTAATTGATCTGCCTTTTAACGATTATTTTTTGTCCTCTTGACTTAACTACAACAAAAAAAATTAAAAATGATGCAGAAATCCTGACAACACCATTCAACTGAGTTTTTTATGCAGTAGTAAGACTTACTGAGCACAAAGAGTGATAACACATGTTGTAAGGTGAAACACACTATGTCACTGAGAGAATTTTATTCTTATGCCTTTCTAAATAAGACCTTCCATTGAAAGCCACTAGTTTCAACTGAAGGAAGCAAAAAAGTGCACATGGACATATCTGAAAGAAAGATGTAGGAAGCTCTGCCTTTGAGGCAGTGCAGTCTGGTAGGTAGAGAGCGAGGTTAGGGGCTCAAAGAGCAGGATGCTATTCCTGCCGCCATGCCTGACCTGACCTGTGACATTAGAAAAGTCACTTGCCTTCTTTTTTGTTCCCAATCAGCTTTGATGTGTTCTGTATTCAGGTGTATCTTTTGAGCAACCTTGCCTACATCTGTGCTATGATAAGCTTCTTGAACATTCCCTAGGCAATTACAGGAAGTCCACTAGAACCGAAGCACAAAAAAAAAAAAAAATCAGTTTTCAATTTAATAACCAATAAAAATGACAAATTCTCGCTGGCTCACAGTAGAAACAACCTGTACTGCAATTAGACACTGTATAGAAAGGATCAAGACTGTGGCCAGACTGATTTCTTTGATCACCTTAGCAGCAAAGGGCAGAAGTGAGCCGATGAGGCTAGCAGATGGTTTGGCTGGGTGGCCGTGCTGCCGGGTGCTAGCTGGAAGGGAGCCCAGGCATCCCCCTGCCGGTGCCTGCCCTGGGAGCTTCTGAACAGCAGTAAAAACTGCTCCATGGAGTCAGGCCGTGAGCTGCTACAGCTGTGGTTCCCTACATAAAACCTGTTGTACCCAAAACCAACTAACCAACCAAACACACACACACACACACAAAAGAATTAGCCAGATTTCAAACACTTACTACTGAGTTAGTAAACTAATGAGCTGTGTCCAGTCAGTCACTAAAGCACCTTGTGCTTTCATAAGTAACATAGTTTTGTAGGTATTGTCATAATATGTTGGTAATGAGTTGGTTGCTTTAGTGAAGTACCCTAAATTCTCACTTTTTGTTCTAAGATTTGCCGTGGACATATTATACTACACGCTGCTTTTCTAGGCCATTTTTTCTGCAATCTGAAATTCCAAAGAATGTTCGTGGCTTGTATTTGTCTCTAGGGACAGACATACTTGGAACAGCGTCATTTTTACCTTGTTTTTTCTTAACATCTGTCCCCCAAATGACATTTCCATTATATGGGTATGTGTTTTATTGGATTAGCTTTAACCCAGGACTGTTGGTTCTTACCACAGATGATCATGTTCTACCACTTTTTACCTGCAAAACATTACAGCCCCTCTGTAAACCATGGTACGTATGCTGGGGAAATCTTGTTGTATTTTCCAGCTGAATACCTCATGTACTAAACAAAATCCAAATGGCAGTTTGAGGAAATGGTATCATCCCAAAGTAAGAACTGAACATGTATAAATCTGTGTTGTTTATCTCCAGACTGCTAATGCATCCAGGCTACCCATCTTTTCCATAATTTCTCTTCTTTACCAGTGTCAGACTCTGGAGCAATTTTATTTGTTTTTCTACTCATGCCATAAACACATCTTTCCCAATACTCATTGGTCTTTGCTTTGTAGCCAACAGAAAGCTCCTAGGAGCAACAAGAGGGCAGGAGTCTTGGGGCTGGTCTTATCCAAAAGTGAATATTCTTCCCTGGTATGTCTTTTTACAAGTACTGTCTTTCCCAACTTTCTACTTAGGTTCAAGATTGTGCCCTTAATGGGAATTTTCTCACAACAGTAAACCCCAGCTTTCATCCATTTACCTTTGATTGCTTTGAAATTAATATAATTGTTTCACTTATCTGCTTCTAAAACTCAATGAATTTCTCGTGTCAAACAGCCTGAAATCTGCTGTGACACACCCCATTTCTCTTAAGAATTATTCCTCTGGGCTAATGCTGCTGTTGTCACCCTCTCTGCTCTACTTTGCAAACTATTCCAAAGTATTGTTATCCTTCGTACATCTTGCATCTTTTTCCGAATGTTGGCATTGCCTTAGATTCCCATGACATATGCTGATCCCTGTACTGCATTTTATGATTTCAAACTTGGACCACCACAGATTTTTCCATATCCCAACTCTTTCTGGAAATAATTTAAGTTCTCTGTCACATCACAGTGCTGGAGTAGTGCAAGGACCAACTAACTTCCTTTGTTTAGATAAATCAATGTGAATATGTCGAAACTGTTTTTGTATCTTTCAGTAGAGGCTGGGTGTTTTCGCTCTTTCTCTAAATCTCAGTCCTTTTCTTGTTAGCAGTTAACCTCCACAAATTGCTTTCAGCCTCAGATTAGTCTGCAGTGTTTAAAAACATTTTCCACTTTACCTTGTGTTAATATAAATATACTTGTATACTTGCATGTGTGCACATATATAAACACACACACACATATACTGACATGCACAGAAACATTTCTGCGAATCAGAGCTCAAATTTTGGTTTTCATGGAGTGGAATAGTTTTCATTTTTCACAGTTATTATAAAATTTCATAAATAATGTAATTAATAAGTATGAATTATTAATTAAACTAGGTGAAGGACACTACAAGCAGCTATTATCAGATATGACTCTTCTCCAAATGTCCTTCCAAACTGGGTACTTCTGATGCTCACTATAGTAAATAAAAGGCAAAGTGCTGTTCAGATTTCTCCAGTGGTTGTGCTCTTCTGCAGGTATTTCAGCCTCAATGGTGGTTTTCAGTGTGTCCCATTCTTCCACCTTAGAGTACTTTCTTCATTAATTTTATACCCAATACCATGTGTTAATCACTGGCAAAAAGAACGACAGACCCTTCTTTTATTCAGTGCCTGAGATTTAAAGGGGTTGGTATTCTATGGAAGGAGGTTTATGGCTCATACTAAGGCCTCAAAGGTCCACTTCTCTACAGTAATATAAAAATGGGTTCTCATCCTTCCTGGTTCTCACCACAAATCTTTTCTCAAATGCTGGCTGACACTGCAACAGAAAAGAAAAAGAATGAGTATTTTTCTGTTGTGTTGTAATATAGTATAGTAAAAAAACCACCCCAAAATCTGTTGGCACCTGCCCTGCCTAGAAGTAGTATCTCGATTAACAAATGCTTGGTTACTAGGCTTTGTAATCTGAACCTGTATTTCGGCATTTCCCATAAGAACAAGGGCACTCTGTACCTTTCACTTTTACTTCTGTCCTGTGCTTGTAAAGTTTGCAAAGTGATGTAATCTGTTGCTGTTATGGCATCTTTTTCCCAATGTTAGACGTTGTTTTAATATGTGTGGTTTGGGAGTGTTACCCAGTTTCTTCTTGATTTCTTAGCTCATTTGATGCTGACCTTGCCAATTTACTTCATCCTGTATGTCAGATACCCTTTGTGTACTAAAAAACACATTCCATTTAAATTGCTTATAGGTTAATCCCTTTCTTATAACTTCAGTCACTGACATCTTGCTTTTGAATTAGTTACTATCAGTTTGTTGACCTTTTCAATCTCAACAGTGTCCTTCCTTCTTCTAAAACAGCAGCCAGAATTGAATGCTGTAGTCTCACTGTAATCTCAAATGCACCTCAAAACCTAATGATAGTAATTTTGTTTACTCTCCAGGCTCCAAAATAAATGTCTACATGCTTTAGGCTTTCTTACTGTGCTGCACAGCAAACCACATATGTCAATTAATTAATCATGAATACTTGAGAGATTTTGAGAAGCAGGAGTAAAGGGTTGTAAGTCATGCATGTCTTGGTTATACTATTAAGGTTCACCTTCTTATTGCAGAACCACAGAGTATAGGAGGGAACAATTTCCAGGTCTAAGAGACTCATTTACTGGGCCAGTGAGGGCTTTGAATGTTATGCAAGCAGTTCACTCAACCTTAGGGAGGAAGACTGACTTCTGTTGCTTTACAATATGTGGTTTTATGAGCAGAATTTATTTATAGGATCTGAAAAAGCAATTCAATGCCCCCTCAGCCAGTTATAGGAGGTTCAAAAGCAAAAAAGAGGATCTGTACAGAGTTTCCAGAGATAAGGCACAGACCTTTACTTCTAGAAGTTAAAGCAAAGCATGTTTCAGCTCATGGCTATCACTTTCAGCGTTGCCAACTGGCACGAGTCTCTTGGCATTGAAATCTTACTTCAAACCCCAACTCTGGGCTTCATATCTTCAGATTAGGATTACTGCTTTAACTTTAAAAAAAATAAATTGAAAATTGGCATTATAGTTGTGGAGGATAATTAAATACTCTATTGCTAGAAGACAATTTGCACTTTGAAAGTCTCAAGAGTATTTAAAAAAAAAAAAAGCACTGGATTGAAAGGGACCTATCTCAGATGTTTGCATATGTGTGTAGTTAGCACTAGACATGACAGTACTGCAGGCTATCTTACTGTATTCTGTCCCAGGTTCCATCTCAACCAAAATCAGTATGACACTTGTGAATCTCCCGCCACAGGAATAGCATTAACCTGAAAATTTCAGTTCAGTGATTACCCTCTCCAAAGTCTTAATTCCTGTGAAGTGGTGGAGGTGTGACAGTAACGCTCACAGCGCTACCTGCGTGATTATTGAGGACATTGTGAGCTGTTGACAAAATTTCAAAGGAGCAGTGAAAGCAGCCCTTTTCACGGTAGGAATTGAAGTTGCATGCAGTTATAACATAAGACTGACAAAATCCTAAATTATAAAGGAAGTGGAAGAGGACACAGACTAGAATCGAAGTACTTGTTCCAAATACTCCTAAGCTTTCAGTGTTGCCTACATGCACTTCTAATAACATTTCTGTCCTCTCATGGCTATGAATCCTCTTAATAAAGTTTTTTTTTTTTTTTTAAAAGAAGAGTCGCTGTATTCATATGCAATTTTGTTGTTAAGCAGGTTTTTTATTGAACTATTCTGAGTTGAAATCCAGCTAAAATCTGGAAGCATTCAATATTTTTTTCTGGTATATTATATTCAGTATTCAGTGAAATTATAATACTGCAGGAAATAAATGGTAGAGAGAAAAATAATTCAGTGATCCAGTAACCTAGGATTGAGGTGCAAACTCTTCTGTGGCTGCTGACTTCAGTACTCCTTTGTAAAAAAACCACTTTGTCTATCCATGCTGCTATCCCTTCTCTAGAAAAAAGGGGCTAATAATCCTTTTCCCACCTTAGGTCAGTTGTAATGATAAAATGTATTATAGTATGAGATGATGAGGTGATAGGGATTGATGAATAGAGGATATAGATGGAGAGAGATAGATATGGAGATACATATATAGAAAGATAATTATGGGAAAAGAGTGTACAAGTTAGAATACATTTCTTCTTTTAATTATTTGATAATTGCACTGAGAAGAAAGAGACTGAAGCTGATACTAGGTGGATATATGGAGAAGATGATGAGACAATGATAGATTCAAAGGAAAAAAAGAAGGGAGAAAAGGAGATTTTAAGTGTGCTAGTGAAAAATTTGTTCACAGTTGGCATATCTCAATATTAAAATATTTTTTGGTGTATGGAGAGAAGCAAAATCTTTCTACCAGGTACAGCAACAGCATGAATAAAATGTCAGATTATATCACACTTGCTCCAGTTCTGCTCATTAAAGTCCCAGTATTTCAGAAACTTCCTTCTCCAAATCAGATGTCCATTCCAATAACAAGTATGAGAAAATATCCTTTCAGTGCATGATTACAGCCTCCTTCCTAGTATGCCAAGATAAAAGGACATTCTTAGCTATTCTGATACTACTGCGGTGACAAATGTTTAATTCAGGGAATTTTTCATCATAGGTGAAGAACTTTAGAAAACCTATTAACATAGTCTTTCTACAGGTAAGGTCCTGCCATCATGAGGTACTTCTTAGAGACTGCATCACTGGTAATGGATAGGAAGCCCAGAGTCCATACAGCAGTAATAATGCACGCAAAACTGCCTTCCAATAGTCTCTGCCAACATGACCCCTTCCCTAGCAGAGCTGTGAAAAATGAGCCTCCTAATATGCTAAAGTTACTGTTTACAGACAACTTTAAATGAATAATTGCTGCATGACACAATCCTGCTTAGCAAATTGTGTAGCATCCTGCGTATCAGTTCAACATGAGCTCCGTCTCATCAAGGACTCTCTCACCTTTCACTGCCGTTGCTTTGGGATAATGAAAGAACATCATAAACGCAGTTTCCTGGAGGCAGAGATAAGGATGCTGGAAAAGTGTTAACGTGATGGATACATAGTACATGAGATCATGCTGACGATTATGTTTTCTTCAGAGGACAAATACCATTCAGTAGTCAGACACAAATTGAACTTTGACCTTACCCACTGACATTAGGGGACTGGTGATGTATGCAATGGTACTGAAAGTGTGAACATCAGCGAACATTATCTTCATCGTAGCAGAAATCTTATGAAGTGGTAAAACACCAGAGACTCTAGCCCATAAGGATAAAATGTTAGCCACACGATATTGTCCTCAAGATGAGAAGTAAAAAGCTCAGAGGATAGCATTTACATCATACATTTTGCACTGGAGATACTGTTTTGGCGAGAACACATGCTGCCAAAAATCAAAGTGTGTAATTCCAAGATACCAATATGGAAAGCTACCATAGAAGAAAGTCAGATGTAAACCACAAGGAAGTCTTGCACGTTTTGGCCACATACCTCATTGGGGGAACTTAGCACCAACAAATGCAGGACTTGAGAGCAAGCTCCACTGTTAGCCAGCAAGGAATGAAAGAACTGGATTTTGGGGGAACATTTGTTTTGGAAAATGAATTCTGTCTCAGCATATGAAACTTGATAAATTGATCACATGAGAGAAGACTGGAGAGAAGAAAAGGCAGGCCTTAATAGCATTAATAGGCTTTTCCAGATGAAATGCTACAGATCAAGAGGTTCCAATCTAAAAGTTTGATACCATAAAATGTATAGCAGTACTAAGCTTCATACATGTGGTAACTATGGCTAGATGTAACCACTGTGTTTCTTTATCAACTGTGAACTTCAGAATCCTGTCCAATATTGAAAATGAATAATTTTTTTCTACTTAGCTGGAGAAAGACTGGACAAGTTTTTGTTTAAAAGCTAGAGACTTCAGCCTTGTAGCAGTCAGACTAGGGTTCTAGCTAGCAAATATAGGCACAACATATATGCATCAAGACTCAACAAACACAGTGAAAGTCAAGATATCTGTTGTTCATTAGTATGTGATCCCCTAAGTTATAGTGTGGAAAGGTAAAGAATGAAAATGTGCATGTTGTAGCCATTTTAACTCCAGGCTAACCCAAATTCTCTTTCATTTTTTTTCCCCCCAATTTGCTATCTCCTTCACAGTAATAGGTTTGACGTGTTGCTCCATGCACGGTGAAGCAGTTTCTTTTAAAACTGATAAAAAATGTACTACCTGTTTGTCTTCAAACAGTACTTACTGTCCCTGGGATGAGAGTTCCAGTGAGCTGAGCACACACAAAATTTCAGTGAGATGGTAACCCAGCTCCTAAATTGCTCATACTTCTCCACCTTCCTCCTCCCCGCCCCACCTTGTGTGTTTAAGTAGATTGCAATGGGTGTATCATCTCCTTAGTCTACAGAGAAAATAAGTCTCATGTCTTGAACGTGATACCTTTTTGCTCTACAGAGCTGCAAACTTGGGGGAGTTATGGTATCTCTGCTAGTCAGACAGAAGGTTTTAGGAACTACTTAGGAGCTGCTGTCTGGGACTAATTCTTCCCCGTCATCCTTTTGTCTCAGTAACCTTGTCTCTCTTAATCTCCACATTTTTTAACTTGATATTCCCCTCTTTATTTGTTTTCCAATTTATTCACTTTGTCTACCAGAATAATCTCTAGCCCCATATAGTCTACAAAATTTAAGAGCCCAGGCAAAAATAATTGGAAAGATAATATAAACACTGAGCTCGGAAGGGGAGACATCACACATAAATTACCAAGTGCCTGCGAGCTTGTGCCATTCTCAGTCACTGTTTCTTTTTCCCTTCTGTAATTGCTACTGGGGAATATATGTAAAGCTGGCAAAACAGAGGTAATTTACAATTAACTCTGTGCATAAACATGGAAATCCTCTGATATGAAAGATCGCATAGTTCATTGTTTAAATATTTTTCTGACAACAATTTTATTCCTGAACTTTTTTACAAATACTGAAACCTTAAGCAATTACGGACTAAGCAACGATTCAGCCAAGAAATTCTGTGTGAAGTGCTTTCCTGATAGTGTTGTTTGCTTTTCTATTAAAAGAAAAATCTTCATAGTTTTATTTGAGAAATGGGATTAAAACCATGCAAGAAGGGCAGCCAGTACCCGAGCTGGAAATTTAGCAAACATAATTGAGCGCACCCTTGACTTAGTCACTTTGTTATTATTAGTGTTGCATTTGTAAAAGCTTTATAGGGGGTTAAGAAATTATTAACAACTGCTACAAACATGATAAACAAGCTTTTGACTTATTAGGCTCTAACAATGATAAATTGTTTATCCAATTGTCTGATAAATTATTAATAGAATCTTAAGTATGAAATTGGGATTTATTCATGAATGATCCGTGAAGAACAAAAATGGACTGCATTTGTTAGCGATAAATATCACAACTTGGTCACCTCCATGGGCACACGCTGCGTGTATTTCTGTGAAACAGGTTCTAGGCCATTTGTTGGCATAAACTGAATATCATCCTCAAGTTGTCAATGTAATGAAATAATTTAATGGGTATTCTGCTATGGCTGCAACAAGAAGGGTTAATTCAGAAAGAACAGCAACTGCAAGCTGTTAGCTTGATCAGAGAGGTAGAATTAGTTGTGGGTGGAAAGTCATCCCAGCTGCAGGGGAGGAAGTTACGAGGTTGTTGGTTTGGTTTTGGTTTGTTTTCTTGAAGGAAAGGGAAAATGATAGAGAGGCGCTTTCTCTCCAAGCGCCTTGAAGAACTGTTTGATTTGGGCTTCTGCAGAGTAAGTGTCACTTTTTTTACACCTTTGAGAGAATTCTTGCTAAAAAAATATGTTGGTGAGGGGTTTCCTTTTCTGTTAAAGGAACAGCACTTTTATTCTGGATGGGTATTTTTTATTATTTAAAGGAGACATAGCTTCCTGAAGATATTTTTCTTTTGTTGTTGAGAAATAATTGGTTATTTATCTTTGTACAAATTAGCCACGATCCAAAGATTAGAATATCAGAACAACGATGTGGTGATGAGATTTCTTATTCTTTTCGGTTTTGTGGGCTTGGTATTTGTGTACTAATTGGACTGCATGGGGTAGTATCCAGGAAGAAACTGTGTGGATAGGTATGCGTGGTTGTCATAGGTACGTGAGTTCAAGCTATGAACTGGAAGTGTCAGTGCAGAGCCATGCTGAGGCTATTGCTCGCTACCGAACAAAACTACATGATAATTAGAGATTTGTAGTTTCTCCGATTTTGAACTGTCTCAGTATTGAGCCTGTTTGAAATGCAGCTACTGAATGTAATATGAATAGCAAATAAAGAAAATAGGGCCCGATGGACAGCAACCAGACACAACGTACTGTTTTCTGCTATTCTGTACCTGCCCTTGAAATTAGTTGGTTGGTGTTGGATTGACTGAAAAAGTAAACATTTATGTTTAAGCATTGCTTGCTTTTCCTGTCAGAATTGGTGGCTTCTTTGGGTTTGGATACTACTTAACATGTTTTGGACAGCACTGCAGTACAAAGAGAAATAAACTGAATCCTAAAATTAAAAGAATAATAGGATTGAGGAATTCACACTGGGAAGTGAAGCCTCAGGAGTAAGCCATATTTGCAACTTCAACATTATATCGCAAACAGGGAAAGCTCAACCAAGGCAATACAATAGAATTTTTCTCCATTGACATAAAAAAAATTATCAAAGCTTAATACTATAATTTTTACTTGTCTTTTGCATGATGCATCTACTCAAAATCAGAACTTTGCATTTAAAAACACAAAGCAGAATGTTAGAAGTATTTACTTTACTAATTAGTAAATTTTAGGAGTAACTACAGAAGTAGGAATATATTTTTTCCAGGTACGCAACTGGCCACTTCTATTAATTTCCCTTTAGCAGTAAGAGGGGGACTACTGAGTCCATCACCTGAATCCCTTTTTTGACATAGATCTTCTCAGAGTTGATCTTGACACATTGTGATGTGAATTAGAAATATCATCAGAATTCATTGTGTTTGCTATTCATGGGTAGTAAAGTAGTGATGCTGCAGGTAGTTGATGTTTGACTTTGATGCAATTATCATGGGCATGTTTCTCTGTCAAGTTCAGGAAAATTATCTTCATTTTTGGTGTTAGAGATGGCTGTGGTATCCTCAACTGAACGAACATTCATTATATGCTCCTTTATAAAATCAAAACATTTGAGAGAGATAAATTCACTATTTCATGCTCTACAACTTACTGGCTAGGGCATTAGGCTGGGATGAAGGCCCAGGTTTAAGCCGTTGTCCTGAGTGAATCAGTGTGATCAGGGACAAAAGATTCTTCTTGGAATCAAGCTGAATGAGAGCACATTGCAGGCAGGAGCTCAAACCACTACGCTTCACTCATGTTTCAACACCTACTTGAAAAATAGAAACCTCAGCTTTTCATTAGAAAAGGGACCATTCTACTTTGGGGAAAACTTTTGTGTAGTTTTGTTTTCATCCCACCACGGTGCATAAAGCCTTCAGAAACTGGATAATCGCCATGCAATGGAATTGTCATCTCTCTGTCAGCTCTAGTACATATTCATTGAAGCTGCAGTTAGCTGGAGATGAACATATTTGCCACAATAATCCAACAACTGCTTGCTCTTGTTCTTTCATCAGTTCTTGCTCATGTTCTTGTCCTTACTGGGCCTGCCAATGTTTAGGAGAACTAGTTTTTCTGTTGTCAACGCTAGAAGAAATTTAATTTTTTCTTTTATTGAACTTCATGCTCGGGTATTATGTGTATGAATAGTTTAGCTGAAATCATTTTTCTTAGCTGTCTGCTCAGTTCCATCTCTTATACGCATCTACACCATTTTACCATTGCAGCACTCTCATGCAAACCAATCTAAGAAACTCCTGGTTCTGGATTACTTCTCAGGTTGTGGTTTTTTTAAACTAGTTTTTGGGCATGACTAGAATTTAATGTTTTGAGATTATTTTACATATTCTAATCTTTGCTTAATTCCAATCCTAGGGCAGTATACAGTAAAGATTCCCATTCTAGCATCAGCATATTCATTCTTCTTAAAATATTGCACAGTTGAGCTCCCCTTGGTAGTCCTTACTCTGCTTTAGTATAGTAACATGGAATATACAGAAATATTGATGCTTTGTGGAGCAGACTCCGAGTTGAGGGGAAAGAAGAGGATATATGTCTGAGGTCATCTTATGCTCTTCTGTTTACAAAGTAGATACGTAAATGAAGGGAGAATTATATGTTGGTGTGACTGCATACTATTCCCTCCCTCAAGAGGGAGAATGTTTACACTTGTTAGCACTTGTCAACTCCTCAAAAAATCTTGCAAAACAAATGTAATTTTGAAGTTATGATACTGTAGTTGCCATCTTGCCACTGAAATCCTGTGTAGTTTGTCCATCGTGCAGGTGTTCAGGCACTGTAAGCAAAACAGAGCTGAACAAGTTCTGCTAAATGGGAACAGAAAGAATAGAAGAAGTCAGCAGAGTTTAGGATGTGCGAGAAGTACCCAAGGGAGGTTTAGAATAATTTGGGAGGAAAGGAAAGTGCTAGAGATCTTCTCTTTTGTGGTCCTGCTGCCCTCAAGTCATCTGTAGTTTTCCTGCCCCTCTCTCCCCTTACCCTGATGCATAACCAGAAGACCCATGAGAAGGTCTCCTTGTCTTCCTCTGCTTTTAAAGCCTCAACATGGAGACAACAACTAGGGCAAGAAGAGCTTGCTCCTGGCCCTGCTGAAGGGGGAAGAGCTGTCAGGGAAGTAGTGGAGGACGCTTCTGTGGAGCAGGGCTGTCAGCATGGTCATGGGCAAGGGAGCGTTTCTACTCCTGCTTTTGGAAGTGCCTGTCTATCCTGGCCATAACAAAAAGGTCTGTCCTCTTTCTGCTGCAGCAGCAGAAGTGAAAAGAAGCGGCAGCTTAAGGCAAAGCAGTTGTACCTTCTCCCTTTTTACACAGGCATGGTGGCCAGTATAGCTGTCCTAAACTGCTGTTTACCCCGCCTGTGCCTTGATCTGCCTCTGAAATCATGGGGCAGAATGGTAACTTGAGCAATAGCTCCTTGCACTCTCGTAGTATTTGGGTAATGTGAAAAAGTCTTATCCCTCATGATGCCTCTCTGAAAAGCCAAGAGAAATAAAAGAGGCTGCAACAACTGAAGTTACTTAGCAGTCACGTTACACAGGTTTTGCCACTGATTCCTTAGATACTGCTAAAAATACCCAGATTCAGCATACTTATTACCTGTGAGGTGGCTGCTAGAACGATTGTTACAGTCAGAAATAGGATCTCTAATTATCTCATGTCAAGTTACTGTCTGCTGCATTTGTAGCAAACCCATAAAGTCTAATTGTCAACTTCAACTTGATTTATTTAGTGTGAAGCAGAAATTAGGCTGAAACATCTGTAAACTGTTGATTCTTTTTTTTTTTTTTTTTTTTTAATCTTACTGTTTTTCTCCCCTCCCTTAAGCTCTTCCATTGCCTATACCGTGACATTGGTCAGTGGGTATTCAGTGATTTACAGTATATTTAAAGCGGTCTTGTCACAATGAAGGGATATTGCTAGGCTTCAGTTTTCATTGTTTTGACAAATACCGTAAGGTATTTAGTTGAAAACAGGAAGTAAGCTGAAATTTGCAGGTGGAAAACTTTCACTAAACCTTTTCTCCTCAATTTAAGACCTGTTCACTAATAAATGAAGGTGACAGGAAATATCTCTGTATAATAGAGTACTGCGAGGTGCAATTTGAAAGTGACACAGATGAAAAATTGTTCCTGTAATAAACTATTGATTTTGTTCATGATCAGGACTAAAAGAACAGGATATGTAAGCATAAGTGTGTCTGAAACTGAGCAATAGTTAATGTCGGGTTTAGTGCTTCAATAATTATATCCATTATAGAAAACACAGGGAAGATGATGGGGGAGGTAGTGAAAAATACAGATGGCTTTTTGAAGAAAAAAAATTGGAAGAATTTCTTGCAGTCCTTGAAATATATTTAGGCATAGATTAGTAAGCAGAGCTAAACATCTGGCTTAAACAAGCAAATCGCCTCTAGAGCAATGAGGTGTCACTGTGACAAAAATGCACTTTTAAGTCATTAGCATCACCTTGAATGAAGAAAATGGACCAACAGGTTTTAAGCACTAGGCAGTACAGTTTATCATAAAACATACGACAACTTAACCATGTAGCAACATTTTAAAACTGTGTGGGCAGCATTTCTTCAGCAAACTATGTGTTTGGTATTAGAAGACCTCCTTCAGGCCCAGTTACACTGAAATGCAAGTAAATTCTCAATGGATACCTATTTATAAAGGTTGTTTTATCTGTGTTCCTGGAGGTTCCTAGAGCAAAACATTAAGAGGATTATCTTTTTTCCTTTGAATGAGCTTACTGTCTTAAGGGGGAAAATCAATAATTAGTTTATATGTTGTTCAGAGTCCCCCAAATTAAGCTTCCAATATTTGCTGAAATTCAAAACTGAACTTTTAAAGAGTGCTTTGAGAAAAAGGCTCTTAACTTGGAAGTACAAGGTAACAATCTGCTCTTTGGGTTTGGTTTTTCTTTTGGTGTATGTGTGTGTCACCTTTACTGAAGGGTATGTGTTCAGCATATACACTTAACGTTATCCCTGAGTCCCATGACCTGACCTTACTCTACCTCCACTCTCAAAAAACCCTCCCAAAGCACACACAAATTAAACAAAATCAATCCAAAATGGAGGAAAGCCACACGCTCCATACAGTAAGCTATTGTTCTCTCACTATTGCAATAAGAGAGAGAGGATCTTGTATAAGCAAATAGACCAAGCACATCTTGTTCAAGTGAAAGTCTTACAGAAGACTTGGGAGGGACAGCCAGACGGTCTAACCTGCTGTACTGGCTCTGGAAGTGCTCCTAACTGACTGCATTTTTATCTTGAACAGCATTTGAGAAATGGAGAATTCTGGAGGACAACAAATGCATCTGACTCTTTTTAAGACAGACTAAAGAATGGGAATGACTTTCAAATATTGAAGGAACCAGGAATATAAATTGAGATAGGGGGATTAGTCCTTTTCGTGAATGGCAGCAGGATCCATCAAGAGCTAAAGTTGGGTGGCAACAAAGTACTCAAAACCTGGAGTTATCTGAGGAGGAGGAAGTGAGAACTGCTTAATAAGTAAATAATGAAAACGCACTGAGCATAGGCAGTATAAAGGTTTGTATCTGCTGAACTGTCCGCACCTTGGTTTTGCCTGGTCTGCTGTGCATGACATCTAGCTTGATCCACCTAAGATTCAAGGATAAAGGTGACTGATCCTTGATTCATTACAGAATCTCAGGGGAAGTTTTGTTTATAAATCTCTTTTTTTAGAAACAAGTGCCTAATGGTTCTAAGTGCCAAAAATGGGCTCTGCACTTTGTTTTGTTCCACTTTGCCAGCTCTTTTATACTACTTTTTCATTGGGTCTGGTTATGTGCTGTCTTGCAATATTAAAACCCTACAACATATCAAATGCCTATGAACAAACTGAGGCTGAAAGTTAGGTAAAGTGTTCTAATCATCCAGGGAGTGAGTGAAAGCATGGATACGTTTTCCAGTGGGGTAGTGGTGATGGGAAACAAAAGTTTTTTAAGGTAACAGCTGATACTCTGTAAGAGTAGGCTAGACAATAAACTGGAAGTTTTGGAGATGGTAGCTTAAGCCTGTGAGACAAAGCATGTCTTTGTCTAAAGTGCTGATATATTTAAGGAGATCTGTTTGTTAGTGCTATAGCTGCATTCAGTTAATCCCCAAGATTTATGGAAAAAGTGGGGGCTGGTGTCATGCCCCTGCCCGTTGATGAATAATTTGCTGTTGGGGGGTGTGTGTTTGTGTCACTTTTCTCTGAAGCACTGGAAAGAGACTGCACCTTAAGCAAAGCGGTTGCGGAATGCATAGTGAAATTAAATTCTCCTGGGTTTGGTTTGTGTAACCATGACATGCTGAAGATTATAAATTGACAACCAGGCTTAAAGTTCATGTAGTAAAAGAGAAACCAAAAAAACCCAACAAACAACAAAACAAAAAACCAAAACAAAGCATGAATAAGGGTCTCCATGGTATTAATTCAAAAGCTGTGGGTTATTAAGGGTACTTCATATCTGCCTTGGAGATGACTGTTCTTGTGCTTGGATTTTTTGGGGGAGGGGGAGGTGGTCCTCCATTCATGAAGACTAGAAATTTCTAAGCGCCAGAGTTTGTTTATTTTGATTGCAGTGCTGGAAGTACAAAAGATTAAGCTGCAAAGACAGAATAGCTGTTAATGCTGAAATTAACCTTCTTGCTCATTTTTTCTTCGTTTCACCCTTCTTCCTTCAAAAGTCAGAGACTTCAGGTCTCTAGCCACTGAAACAAAATGTAGATCAGAATTTGAGAGCCTGTGTTGATGACAAATACCTGCATGTTTGGCAGGTTACACCTTAAGCATTTCTGCTCCGAAATAGAGTATTTCTCTATTTCTGCATGCAGTTTAAGTTAGTAGCAGTTTACAAAACTTTGCAATTTGCCAGACTGGTTTGGTTTTGGGAGTTTTGTTTGTTTGTTTAATCAACTGTCCTGTGCTTCTGTCTTTCCCTTCTGTAAGGAACAGAAGACTGCTCTTTCCACATAATTTCAGAAGAAATAGTAATTGTGCATGAGATGACTTTTGGTATGTCTTCAAGTGGCTCAAAAGAGTGCAAGCTTCAGTTTTAATAAACATTTCTGGCATTAAAATAAATGTGGATTCCTGATTCCTTAGAGAATGTGCTGTGGCATGGATCTGAATAGGACTGAGTTAGTCAAAGCCCACAGTGCTAGAGATAATGTTAACAGATTTCTTTCTTGTGCTAACAAGACAAGGGTTTGGAACAGGAAGGTAAAAAGGGAGTGCAAGGCTGGGATGATAATATCAGAAGTAAAAGCGTGCTAAGAAGGAAGGAGTAGTTATTTTATGGTTTCTACATAACCACAATTTGGTGGTTGTAACAGGCTATCAGGGATATCTTGGGAAAGAATTCATTTAAAATGTAACTTGTATTGGGCTACCTGGAAGAAGCGTGTCTCGCATTTGGGAAGTAAATTGGCTAAGGTCATCAGGTGATCTTGTTTTGAGCTGGTATATCTTGTTAGCAATATGAAACACACTGCCCATTGGTTTTCTTGGCAATAGATGTTTAGCAGCTTATGGCTAGACCAGAGAAAAATTTATGGCACAATGGAATAATAAAGTCTGTTTGAATAGACTGCCTGTTTACCAGAATAAATTAATATAAAAATACTCTGGAAATTATTTGAGGCAGTCTTTCACAAAGAGCACGTTCCAGGACTACCCAAACAGAGTTTGTTAGGGAGCTTGTTTGCTAGGTAGTTCTGCCAGTAAGGTAGGAAATGAACCAAGCTTAACTTTTACAACTTGCGGTTGTAGGGGGGGAGGAATTTTTAATTCAGTTACAGTTGACTGATACACATTCTCCAAAAAACATGTAGATTTTGTTTTGTTGATGCAAAACAAAACGCAGCATTAAAGAATAACAGAACTATCTGAACCAGTCCTGTTCCGCGTAAAAACATCCAGCTTCTCAGTTCATCTGTTTGTCAAAGTTGCATGTACAACCATTTTAAACAGACTTTGGTAGGAGTTGCTGCTCTCAAGTTTCCACGTTCCATGTAGTTTAAAAAAAAATAAAAGGAATGAAGCACAAAAGTCTGTGTTTGCACCATTTCACTTTATTTTTCAGTGAAGCATTTGACTTTGTAGAGTTCTGCATGTAGTACCTGTAGAGAAACTGGAAAGGCTAACAGATGACAAGGAAAAGGATTCAATTAATTGATATGGCTGATGACTAATACAGATGGGTGTCAAGCCACCTTGCCTTTTGTCACAGTTCTGCTTGCACTTCAGTAGCCAGCTTTGATACCTGTCCGCCGTAAACAAATCCTCCTAGTAATGCTCTTTCAGTTCCAATTGAAGAGCTGCATGTACATGCCTGCAAAGTTTGCAAGAATGACTAGTAGTGAATTAACGAGCTCAAGAAATATCTAGCCATGAATCCAGATTTCATAATGAAGGATGTCTCAAAAAGGAATTAGAGGAAAATGAGTATCTAACCTTGTGAGCACCTGCCAAAGGGTCCTGGATTTTCTGCTCATGCTCACTTGTGGTGGAAATGGTACATCCAATCTAAGGCTACTACTTGTAAAGGAAAAGGATGAAGTAGTACTCATGCTGGAGTATATCTTGCATGGATTTGTGACCCTTTTAGAATTAAATAACAATTTTGCACTATGTATTCAAACATATCCACAAAACCAGCTCATTGTGCCTGCCACTTGATTCTTTCAAACCCGATTCCTTCGCTGTCTCAGTTTTACTACAACATACATTTGAAACGCGTATCTTCACTTTCAAGATTGCTCTTAGCAGTGGTCATTGACATCTCAGAATGTTACCTTTTGCTGAAAGAAATCTATTCTTTATATGCCTGTCTCTGTAATGGATCAAGTAATGTTAGATGATTGTTCTGTTTAATCTATCTGTTGTTACCAGATGTTGTGGGCAGAAATATCCAAAAGTTCTGCTTTTTGTAAATATTTACTTCTAACACAAAGAAAATTCCATGATTAAAAAATAGTGTTAAAACTACTATAAAATCTCATTGGTTTTGCCTCTCCATTTTTTCCCCCAAAATCTATGCACTGTGTTTCAATTTGGGGTGCTTTGCAAGCTAGGAAGCAAAGTTTTTATGCCTCATTTTTGAGGGTAAGATTTAGCCCTACTCTGCATGGAAAAGAACTCGCATCCTATGTGTGTTCTTTGTTTTGATTTAACGTCAATGTAAATTTTCTTCTGATTCAAAAACTTTGAAATTACTGCTTATTATTTCTACTGTTATTCCACCATTTTACAGACTTATTTACTTATCTCTCCTTATTACATCAGTTTAGTGCCAATTACACAAAATATGATCCATATGTGGATTGTGGTTCACATTTGTAAACTATGTAAATACTGTCAAGCCTTATGAGTTTAAGCAGTGGAGTTTACCTCTACTAAGAAGTATTCTTAAGTCCATTATAAACAACACAGTTTTAGAACGATAGTGATTTGTGCAGACAAACCAAAGAATTTTTTTTAAAAAGAATTCTTAAAGAAATTATTTCAAAGTGCAGCTGATAGAGAAGATGCAGAAATAGCTACCCAGTTTTTTGGCTTTGGGATGCAAAGTAAATTTTGAAAAAGAACAACACCTAAGCCTGTAACGAGTCTTTTAAAACTGCAGAAGATGTTGAATAGTATTAGCCTGATCCAGGGGATGCAGTTTCACATAGAGCAGAGCTATTTTCTTAGAAGTGTGCTGCACAGCACGTCAGGACCTGGAAATATGTTGCCTGTGTAATGTCAAGACCTGACTCAATCAGCAGTTTATCTTTTGGCCAAGAACAGTAGGATCAAAACATCAGGGTGGTGTGCCCTGGCAACTTTAGGTTGTTTCAGAGCAACCTCCTATTGAATAAGCTAAATCTCCTGCATCCTTCTCTCTCCTGTCTACAGTGCACAGCCTAACGTGGCAGGTCCACAGGATATGTATGCATCCACCTATGCCTACCTATTTAATAACGTAGAAGGATGCAACAGAATTGCCACAATTGGTCTGCATCTTGTATTAAGCTGTCAGCAAATATCTAAATCACTTCCTTTTCTGTCACTTCATCCCTCAACTACATCTTTCGAGACACAACACCATTCAGAAAGAACCACCAGAAATACCCTCTGAAATGATATGTAAATCCAGCAATTCATCATGCTCTGTGTAGTACAGGTTTAATTCTTCCTGCTAGGCCTCAATCTGCTGAAACATTACTCTGATATACAGTACAAAAGCAGTAACAAAGATGTTCATATCAGCCCATTGTGAGCTGGTGGCAGGGAGAGAAATCAATGAAGCCATGGGGACAATAGCTGGGGTTTAAACAGGCTGCAGAAATTTGCTAAGACGCAGACAAAAGGCCTGGGCTGAAAAGCGGGCTGCCGAGGAATTCCTCGGGCTCCATTATACAGCCGAAACAATCCTCACTTAGAGAGTGGATTTGCATCTCTAATAGGGTTCAGGCTCTGTTTGTGAAAGGCTTTCGCTAGGGCTGACCCCATCTCTCAAGATCACATTGATACCCGGCACCTCGCCTCTGCCCCGTCCCGCACCGTGCAGGGCAGTATCATGGGAAAATGCACCCGCTTAAAAGGAAGCGGAGGAAGGCAAAAAAAATTAAAGGCTTGAGGCAGTTTTGGTGGTACTTAGCAGGGAAAATTACTTTGGCAAATAATAGAACCTACTGCTGGTAATTACTGCTAACAAGCTTCCCCCAACCCAAATGTGACACTTGGACTGATGTGAGAAAAGCTGATATAGGCCAAGCTTATTAAGCCTGAAAGAAAGGAGGCTCTTCCCTATGAAAATACAGCACTTGGAACCTGCAAATCCTGTAATCTAGTGTTACCAATTATCCATTAAAATAGAAAATAGAGCTGTAATATTTTAGGTCCTTTCGAGTGTGTGCAGCGCCAGATGTTCTAGTCTGAAGTTATTTTAAATGGAAAAATATTTCGTTTCATTCATGTGCTCCTGTTGAAACCAAACTTGGCTTTACTTACTCCGTCTTCTTCTGGAGATAGGCAACAATCTGTCTTTTAATAGGACAGCGTTAATGATATTGTTCTAAGTTTTCTGAAAACAAAACTGTTTTTACACTTGGAAAAAACACTTTGGGTCAATTGAAAACCTCTTCAAACCTTCCTGTGTGTAGGTTCCATACATACATGGGCCACCCTGTTGTCTCTCAAAGTTAATTGGTTTGTTTATCTAAAATAATCTCTCTAAAAAAATTCAGAACCACACCGATGTCTTCTATACTTTATCTAGAGTACTTTAATTTTTCAAATTTGAGGGAAGTGTTTCAGAGCTGTCCATGTTTTTAAAGAAGACTATCTAGAATTCCCGATTAACCTCAGCAGCCCACATCTCTCAGCAGCAGAGGGACATAAGTATTTTTCCCCAGGCTCTTGCCAGCGAGTGTTGCATTGGATACAAGCATCTTTGTGCTAAGATCAGCTCATCCGCATTACATCCTGTTCTACTGTGTTGCTTACTGAGTCAGGTTCAGTTAATTTCATCTACTACCTAAAAAGAGATTGTAGAAAAGGAGATGTATACATGTTGGAGGTGCGTGACAAGACTAGAAAAGGCAATAGTTACAGGCTGCCCCAAGGGAAAATCCAGTTGAAAAAAGGGGGAAATAATTCTCTGCCATGAGAAAGGGGGAGCCCTGAAACAAAGAGGCTGAGGAATCTCCATCCTTGGAGAAGTTGAGAGCTTGGCTACATTGGACACAGGGTTTCCTAATCTAGTTTTGAAGTTGGTTCTGCTTGGAGAAGGAGGTTGGACCACAAGATCTCCAGAGGTCCTTTCTCAACCTTTGGTACTCCTATGAAATGTGTCTTTGTACAGTTTGCTCATCATTCCTGTTCTCTCTCCTTCTGTGCTGCGACAATCTCTGAGTGGAGACATGATATCTTTGCATACCTGTTACATCTTTGGATAGCACAAAACATGAGTTTGATTCGATAACTAAGAATTAACAGCATGAATATTCACAACTGAAACTTACTGAAAACAATCTCTAGTGTGCAGTAACCCATTGCATAAAACATATATCTTGTTGCTACAAAACCCACTGACATAGACGATTTTTAATTATGGGTTTTTTTAAGAAAATTGGTTGCAATCAAATATCTTTAATGGCTTGGATTTTGGAAAATGTCGAAGACTATTGTATCATAGAAGTTATACTTGAATTTATAGGCCTCTTTTGGATCAAAGAGAGCAAGCTGAGCCTTTAGGAATCTATGAAGATTTTTTTTCTGCAAAACCATCTGCGAACTGTCACTCTATGTAGTCTTTATGAATTTGTGAAGCTGTACTCTCTTCTTCAGTGAGGACTTTGGGTAAATTTAGACACACTGATGTATCTTTGCAATTTCAACATTGATTCGAGAAAGAAAAATGTAATTATGGGGCTTTTTTTTTTTTTTTAAAAAAGGCAAATTATACTCTTAGAAGATTTCAACACAATGGATGCCTGAGCTATTAGCTTGCAGAATAAATAAAATATTTGTGTTTATGTAACAGTTGTTATGTTGCTAAATTGCACAGTACACATAGCAATGTAATAACTGTTATTTTGTAGAATGTTTTTCTTTTAAGGCTTAGGTTTGCAGACCTGATCTTTCCCTTTATTTTTGGGGAAGCTGTTATATCTATAAGATGGAATCTCATTACTGTGTATAATTGTAATTATGTAAATAAAGTTACTTCTGCCTATCTTATGTTTAAAAAGCCAAAGGAAAATGTCGATGGTCTAGTTAGTGTGATGCATTCAAAGTGACTGCGAATGAACTTTTCCATAACATTTCTAAACCCCTTCCTTTTCTAAACACGTGACTGGAGTTCATACTGACCAGCTGCTTTTTTGGGGTATTTTAACCTCATACTTCAGTAGAAGAAAGATCAGTTTAGTCATCTAATTAAAAAGCATGCTGGTCAGAAGTAGCAGAAATTAAAAAGAAGCCTATATGTATACTCCATATGATTTCAGTGTGGGTTTTGTTGGTTTCTTTTTTTTTCTTTTATCTTAATACAGAGCCAACACCAAAACCATGAGAGGAAGTTAGATGATAATAAGGGCTTCATCTGGGACTGGGTTGCTGCTCAGCATTATCATCTCGGCAAATTCACCATTCCAGGCATTTTATGTCTGACTGTCCCTCCCCTCTTTCAAGAAAAATGAATCATCATCTTGGGTCTGTAGAGTTAGTTGCTTCTGTGAGGAAATTTCATTCCAACTGAATTATGTCACCTGTCTACAGACATGAAATTGGTTTCCAGTAATATTTTGATCTTAAAGTACAGTGTAAGGGGGAGTTGGCATCCTTGCTTGCTTATGCAGGTGAGGAAACAGAGGGACAGGGAGGGGAAATCAATCTTCAAGGTCATTTGAGTTAAGCTGTGGTTGAGTTTGGGTATAAACTGTTATCTTCTAATTCCTAGCCCAATATCTATCGTTCTGATCGTATTGCCATTTTAGTCGTTTTCCTGCCTAAGAAGATTCATGAGGTTCCTGTGCTTTGGGTTTTTTGTTTTGGTTTGGGTTTTTTTTCCTGAAGTCCCAAGAAATCCACCAAATTATGTCTTCCTTGGTGTTTTACATGGAAGGGGAAAAAAACCCTTGTATTCATAGTGACAGTTTACTTGAACTTGTGCAACATTTTCCCCAGCATTAATTGAACAGAGCAGGAATATGAGTGCAGTTTATTTTGGTAAGGCGGTAGATTAAGTTATACTTGCTGATATCCTGAGTCCAGGGAATGCATGTGTATTCATTGCGGGCTGGTGCTGCATACTGATGGGGAGTTTCACACTTGTGTGAATGTTCTGAGTTAACTTTGCATGGAGCTATCCCTGGGACATTTATTTTAACTTTTTTTTTTTTTTTAATTTCTTCTTTTTTGAGTATATATCATAGGTAATGCTGCCTTTCTGCATAAACTATGGAACAGTGAATTTGAGAAGCTGACGAAAAGTGGATTCCCATGAAAGCAAATCCTTTTGTACATTTTTGAAGAACTACAGATTATATAAACACTTTTCTTAAAAGTGTGAAATAATGCAATATAAAAGCAGTTACAGATTATTTTAATGCTTTTTCTATAAGTAATCTGTAATCAATATTAATTGGTATTTTTGCACAATGAAATTATAGCCAAAATGTTCAGATAAACATTCACATTAGCTACGCATGAGAATTGCATGTCTGTCATGCGTGTTGTAAGACAATATTACTTTTGTTTTCTCCATGTAAAAAATAATCACCTTTCCACCCCTATACTCTAATGTGCAGGTTTACAGTAGTTGGCCACTAGCTGAATATGTGAATTTTCAGGTTTTGATGAAGCATTTTGAGTTGTCCAGGACAACATAAATTTGAATGACCTAGAATCAATGTAGAGCTGCCTGGCAATAACAATCAGTATTTAATTCTGCAGTGGAGGTAGTTACTTAACCTTCTTTCTAACATAGAGATATTTCTGTCATAGATAAATGTATTATTCAGATGCCTCTTAAATTAATTCAATCAAATCTCATGTATCCTTAGGAACAGGCTAAGGGGAAAAGATTTATCTTCTAAAATCTTCCCCACATGAGCACATCAAAGTCAAAAATGCTCTCAAATATTACATTCTAGCTAATGCTTCTGGGTTTTGTGGGTTTGGGGAGGGGGGGTGTTTATTGAAGGTATGAGGCACTGGAAAGAACTGTAATTAATCGATGTAGTAACCACGTCCTGTCCTAGGAGGGATGACCTGGCTAATCTGACCAAAGAGAAAGTGAACCACAAACCTGGTGGGTAGCTGCTGGTCGGAACTGGTCTTCTGAGTGACAGCTTAGATTTAATTTGGCTGATGTACACTGAAGTCTGAGATGGGGGCTTTTCTGAGATGTCTGAAGTTTCGTTAAAGGGGAGGGTGTCTCCTGTTTTGGGTTGGAAGGGACCCCTAGAGGTTTTCATCCTCTCTTCTATAGTTCTTTTACAGGTATACTGTTCAGTTTGTTAACTGTATTGGGATTTGCTTGTCTGTACTAAGGCTTTTTCATAATCATGCTATGCATGCTAACTGGTCATGGTTCCTAGAGGTGTCGCTAAAAGTTTTGTTCTCGTAAATGGAACCAAATATATGATGACTTATTTTAATCTTTCCCATTCACGAAGCATGCAAATGTTCTTATTGAAATAGTAACACTAACGCACAAACAGCATGCACAGTAGGGTCGTGTGAGATGTTTATAAACTTTGTAATGGAGCTGGTTTACACCGAAGGACCTAACAGGACATCAGTGAAGTTACCATTGTTTTTTAAGTTACTTGCAAAGTTAGTTTTCAGCAGCACTATAGTTTTCGTGACAGAAAATGAAAGTGAAAGTTTTATCAATCAAAGATTAGTGTCTTAATGTATACTGTGAAGTCCTTAACTGGTACGCAGGCTTTACAGTTCCCTAAATGACTTATATAGTTCAAGGATTTAAAGCAATAGAAAATAAACTGTCTTCCAAAGGGGAGATCTCTAACATCTGTCTCTTTCTCTTGGTTTTATCCTGTTACTGTGAAAGATTGCAAATAGAGGAACTAGTGAAGGTATGCTTTGGCTTTGGATGATGTGATTGATGGCCCACCATTGAAAGTAGCCCCATGAAATTGCTGAATTAAGGGTAGCTCCCTGCTCTTTCTCCTCAAATTGGAAAATACTGAAATGACCAAGCTCTCAAACAACTCCTACATTTCTGAATTTAGCCTTGTTCTTAAAATTGCAGTCTCTTTACCGATTTTGATTTCGTAGCATATTTGGTGATAACTCTATTAGCTTGAGTGTACACAGGAGAACTGCCTGCAGTCACTGGAACACTTTCAAGGGAAGAGCTCCAGCAGCAAAGGCATGTTTGCTTCTAGGTTTGTTGTATGTAGAAATTATTTCAACAGGTGGATGGATACAGAAGGTAAACCTATTTTTGAGAGGTTTTTGCTTAACTGGCAGTCCTGTGATGTCCATCGAGTGTTACTTGTTTCAAAGGGCATTCTCCTCTCCTTTCACATCAGTGGCGCAATGCATTCCCAGCTAAAAGGCACCCTGAGCCCACCCTTCTACTACGTTGTTCTCCAACTAGGTTCTTAGTGACAGCTATGCAACCCTTAATCATCAGGTGATGAGAGCTGTGCAGACACAAGCAATTCGCACCTATTAGAAAGTATCTTTGGTGACAAGCTGGAACCGAATGTGCAGCCCTGATTTAGCAGCCTTGACCTTTCTTGAATTCATTGGAGTAAACAATAAAACCTTTAAATAAGCAGATTTGTAGCACTGTTTTGCTGTTCAGGTAAAGACTCACTTTAGTTGTTACTGACCTTAGGGTCAGTAACATACCTGTTGTTAGAAATTACAAACCCTGGCCCTGCTCAAATTTTAACGTACTTTCAGGCCAAGAGTTGTTTAGGAAATGGAAGCTTTGGTTCTTCAGGGTCTATTAACCAACCTGTGACTCAACCTAGCAAGACATAAACACTTTTGATAGCCAGGACAAGTCCATTTTGGTAATGTTATGGGTAGGAGAACAAAATTAACATTCCCTTTTGTGGTCTTCATCTCTAGTGATGCATAGAGATATCATTTTCAGTAAGCGCCACTGCATGTTTGACCAGTTCAAGGAATATATTAATGGGATGAGTAATACTGAGTAGATGACAAATTACTACTCCATTAAATGCTTTAAACCCATCTCCTGGATTCTTCTTCCCCCAGCACTTGTCCCATTGCCTTTTTTATTTCCTCCCTTCAGAAATGAGAAATGGCTGCACTTGGTTTAGTTTGTAGCAAACAAGAAAGCCAAAGTCTACATTTGAACTTGAATTTTAGATCATAAAAACATTTCTTCACTTTGAGGATTTTCTTTCTTATAAACTGGACACCTTTGTTGAAGGGAATAAAAGGAGAGAGCTTCATACCAAGAAGGGACTGATATCATTGGAGAGCAACGCTCTCTACAAACGACATATTGTACAGGCAGGCACAAAATGAGCTTTCATGCAGGGTTCTGCCAGTGTCATTCAGCCCTGCCTGAATGGACAGCCCTCTTGTGATTTATCTTCCATTCATCAGTCAATACCCGGTACTTTTTCAGCAGTGATGGATAAGATCTCTTGCTAAATTGACTACTGCCTGCTGAGCATTGTTGAGCCTGAGAACTGAATGGGAAGGCGAAGCTTAACATATCTCACACATGGAGCTGCAGGTTATGAAATTTACGGGATGATTCTGGGGAGCTCAGAAAAGTACCTGCTTAATTTTGGATCCTACAATCGGAGAGAGCAGGACTACCCTATTCTTCTAATGTTATATAAACTGTTTAGTGTTTTAGCTGGTGTCTGCATAAGAAGGATGTACCTAGGCTTCAAAACTGGCTTTGTTTTTTATCCCCTTTCAAAGCTGCTGTATTTGCAAGATATTCAACATACACAGTGTAGGCCCATATAACTGCATGTTTCAAGATATTAAGATATTTCAAAACTTTAATGTACTTTGTGTGTAAAGAGAGCAGACCTATTTTATATAGTAGTGCTGACAGGAGATAAAAATCTTTTTCCAAAACCAACCAAACAAATTACATAATATCTCTTCGTAACATAATAGATTTTTGTCTAACAGATAGTCCTCAGCAGACCATTTTGTAATGTATTCAGCTGTGAAGTTTAGCACTGTAACGCTTCGTCCTTCATTGACCTCATTCAGCCTTCTTGCCCTTTCCCACAGCAGAGGGGTGCTCAGCAAACCACTCAGGCTGCATTTCTTCGCATTACCTAGCTTCTGAAGTATAGCATCCTGTGTTTTCCAAACCCAATCCACAAAACAAAGGCTTCCACCTTTTCAGAGCAACCACTTTATCTTACATACTTTCAGCCTCTAGAGTGCGGTATAGGGAAACTGGAGGAATCTTGTGGGCAGGAACTTTTCTCGCTCCCTTTTGAAGTAGACTCTACCCATATATTTTTGGGGTAGGGTCACATGACAATGTGATATGTTTGAACCAAGCATGTTTTGAGCAACACATACAACTTGTTAGATGTATGGCAGAACATAAGTGTCAGAGAGTTGAGGTAAATGAGCAGAAAATACTTTATATCTCAACCCCAGTGCCTCTTATTTGCATCTTGAAAAACAGCAACCCTTTTCATTATTTAGAGGGAATAAGCTTTCTATAGAGGAAAATGGCAGTTCAGTTGGAAAAACTATGGAACTTACAGATACATCCTCTGCTGAGGGACTTGGTAGCCTGAGGACACTGAGAATGGTGGAAAAGGAAAGTAGCATCCCTACAGAAACTCCAGTTTGACCTGGTTGGCAGTGCACCTGAAACACCATCTTTCCCAAATGACCTATGATTTTACTCCTTAATAGTGTGCCTAACCCAACTTTTTTCTCTTCATAAATAATGTCAGCATTCAAGCACCCCACCACCAAAAAACATGAATAAAAGTTGGTGAATTTAGAGCTGACTTCTTGTTCCACATTAGTTACGTATTGTGAACAAAAGCCCATGCAGAAGAATCCCCCTATAATAGTGAACAAGCTGTGTTTTGGGTGAATCTCTTACTCATCTTTTTTTTCCAGGAAAATGTTGAATAACAAGGTCAGCAGAGACTGCTAAAAATTCCAAGGTAGCTGGTAGAACTTGCTTTGAACACAATTTTTAAAGGACATAAATGATCTGAGAAACTTAAATTCATGGGCTATAGGTATTTATTGCCGATTTTAATAGTTCATTTCTAGTATTTTATCACAGGACATAGGACACTGAAGTAACTAATAACCTCTTGTAAGGGAAAGAAGGGAGAAAGGTTTAAAAAAATTCTGCTGACAGTAATGTCTATTTCAGATACTTAAATATAATGATGCCAGTAGGTGCTGCTTTAATATTGCTAGCTAGAGTCATTTTGGAAGATGTTCTTTTGTTTTAGGAAGACCATAAGTATGGTGACGTGATATATTTAGTGCAAATGAGTACTTAAAGAAGCAGCTGTTAAAAGATTAAATAGTCATATAAAAACTTCTTATGGCTTTATACAAATTAAAGCTGTCTCCAGGTAATCTAATTTTATATGCACTTCTTGTTCAATTTTTTTCTAGATTTTCCCTTGGAAAATTGGCAAAAAATGTTTAATGGTAAAAAAAGATATTTCTCCTTGCCAGAATAGTAAGATTTTCTGTTTCAAGTCTTTTCTTGTCGCTGACTAGGTGGAAGACAGCCAAAATCCACATTCTGCTTGGTCTTTTTCTTGGGTTTAGACTAGACTTTGATCACTTCATCAGCTGTTTATATGTATAAAAGAGAGGCCTCAACTAGAAGAGGGCCACTGGTGGGACTGTAAGGAATTTTTTTAAGGCATGTTTTTGTCTAAATTGTGTTGTAGAGAAACACATTATTGTAATAATCTTATGCTCCAGTCAACATAATTTTGAAAGCCTGCTTGATGAGTAGCCTGATGAGTAGAGGTTAAGTAGCCTGACCTTTCAGAGTATGAGCATCTCGGGGTGAACTTCCAATACCATCTTTCCAGCCAAAAATTCCCCAAGTCTTTCTGGCTTTCTACCGTTTGGCCATCCTCAGAGCTGGGCCTCCACAACATGTGGTTTTCTAGGTGGGCTGTAGGGACTTTGCAGTCCTAGGGAACTCCAGTGCAAGATGAATCTCCCAGTTCTGAGCCTTCAAACCATTTGGAAGGAGAAATTAAGCTTGGCAAACCAAGTTCAGTTGTTTCTACCTCAGCCACTGCTTTCAAGGTTTACTGGTCATCTGTTCACATTTTCATAGTGTAAATTTCATTTTCAAAATTTAGAGTTTTGATTCAGTGGGGAACTTGAACAAGGTTTGTTCAAGCTGGTATAGTTATGTTTCCCAAATGGAATTTTAAGTTCTTGGATGTGTTCGAATGTTGTGTTTTGAACTGTTGAGCTACATATTTCTAAAAAGCAATGTAGAAAAAAGTAGAGGAGGAATATTTTTAACAGCTTTTTCAAGGGATAACAACTTTATCAAGCTGCATGTGATGTTTTGTCAAAAGTGAGAATATTGCCTGTTTCCTTATGTATGCTAGGCACTTTAGTGGCTAGTCCACTTTCACAGGCTTTGTGTTTGAATTTTAAAGGTGCTTTTTATGCTATATTCTTATGCTTTTCTTTCATAGATGCAGCAGAGGGGTTTCTAGCTGTTTTTTGTTTTTTTCACTCTGGATTATCCATCTGCTTAATTGGATGAGGGGTGTGCATGTTGTTTCATTTAGTTAATTTCTGGAGCATTAATTATTTGATAAGCTCTAATGAGGATTTAGGCTTGAAGACTCCCATAAATTTGAATATTAAAAGTTTAATAAAATAAATCCAAAAAGTTAGCTTTTTTTTTTTGACAGCTTTGGCGAGAAGGTGGGTAATTAGGAGGAAAGCACTCCATGTCATTTGCATGACAATAGAATAGACAGAAAGAAGGATGACATGTTTGTCCTCTGCCTTCAGAAATTAAAATTTGGGGGAAGGGAGTCTGTGTGGCTATTGAAGCCACCTCTTGGATCTGATTTTCTACATTACCCCAGCATAAATGAGAGGACAAATCTATTCTAATTTCCCAAGCCTCTTGGGGATTGCCTACTGTCTCTTTAGAGTTGCTCCATTTCAGCCACCAGCACACTTGTGCTAAGGATGGCAAGAACTATGCACAGGGCTAAATAAATAATCACATCCCAACTCATTTTAGAGTGTTTCAAGATGAGTATCTGCACCTTCATTTTCTGTGGCCTTGGTCCTGCTTGAATCACGGTCAAGATTTCCATGAAAGTATTTTAAAATGGGATAACAAAGACTTGGGCAGGCTCAAGATTTCCATGATATTTTAAAATGGGATAACAAAGACTTGGGCAGGAGATTTATTCCCTTTAGGTCTCTTGTAGGCAAAGGTTTGCAGACCATTTGCAATCATTTCCCTTTGAAGTTCTGGGCTCTCTTTGCTGAAATGGGGAGAAACAACAATCGCAGAACTGCACGTTACTGTAATATGCTCTGCCAAATATTCAAGAGAAATAGTGCCAAGACCCAAAAGTTTAAGGAGGGTTCAGTTTTGCAGCAGTGTGAGTTTGTAAATAAAGTTTTATTTCATGGTGTTTTCCTGTTTAGATAAGTGTTAACAGTTTCAAGACTCCTTGGAATGAACAGCTGTGTTGGAATGATTCCAGCAATTAAGTTCTTCAGAGTAGCTCCTATGCCTCAATATTGACATTATTATTTTGACCATGGAACAGGACTATTCTTATTTAGTGTCACTGAAGTTCCACGCTTTAATTTGAAGTAAATATCTGCCATTCAGATGGCATATTTTCAGCTATGAGTAATTGTTAATGAATTAACAGGATGTTCCGTGTTTCTTCGTGTTGCTTTTAGCGTGTTGCCTTTTCATAAGGGTCACCACTCCAATTAACTGTATAGTTACTCAGAAGATATAGATGATAACACTGAATCTTCACAGATGGACATATCTGGAGAGTCGTTTAATTTACTTCTGTCTCCTGGCAATTGATGATAGCTTTACAAAACCAGACCACCAGGGTTGGGATGCAGTATTAATTACAAAGGTACTGTGATGTTTTTTCAAAAAGAAGTTTATAGAGCTACATGTTTCAGTGTAAATGTTAATTCTTCATTTATTTTAGTTGGTCTTATGCATTTGATGTTCTGTGCACAAGATGATTTACAAGTTGTACAAGTTTATCCTTAAACATCCAACCTTTCATAAATGCGTCAAATAGAGGGAAATTGAGCATTTTTTGCTTTTATGAGACCTAGATTGTCCTTGAATTACTTTTATTTTTTTTATGTGATGGACACTTGAATTTGGTCTTAACAAAAATAGTTGTCCTATAACTACTGCTAGTTTCGTATATAACCTTAAAGACTAAAATCTGCATTCTTTCTCAGTGTAATTAGGTTTCAGCTTGCTTGAGCATAGAATTCTTTTGGTTTTAATTCTTCTGGCTTTTGAGTTTCTACTTAATCCAAAGAAGCCATTAAAATTAGATTATGAAGCAAACAGTGTTTACAGACCTCTTAATCAGATTATAGAAGTACTTACCATGGGTGCTCATTCAAAGTATAAATATGAATAAGACGACAGTTACTGTCTGTCTTTTCTAATGTACATACTGAAACTTCAAGCGGAGTGTTCTAACCTACCAACTAAACTTTCACGAGCGTTTTTCATAGTACAGGAACGATGCCAATTTACTGATTTCTTAAGATGATGAAGAAAAGTTTCATTACACAAAAGTCCAAAATATCCTTGCAGGGTACATGCGCTGGTTGTTGACCTGATTCCTCTTGCTGTTCTGGCCGTGTAGTCTGGAACAGAGGATTACAGACACATGGAAAATTAACTTAATGTACAAGTATCTCTAATGTTTATCAAGCATATCTGTTTATAATCTTTTCACTTTAAGGTTTGTGTTGCTCAAGAAAAAATCAGTCAGGTCAATAGCAATTTTACATTTGGAGTGCTGCACAACTCTGCTTTAAATCATGTAAGAATTGCAAAAAATAAACATTTTTAGTAAGCTTGAAGTGATTTCTTTATCATTGATATGCTTTTTGATGTATCTGATCTCTCTTACAAAGAAAGTCCTTTAGTCTCCCTTGTAATGTTGCATCTGTTATGACCGATTTCTGCTGTTTGAGTTCATGTTAACATGTGAACATGTTGACACAAGAAGACATGCATGCTAACACTAGCATCCAGATTGTTTATTCAAAAGCTTTGGTGTTTTGGCTGCAGAATATGAACCATCTTTGCAAGTTCAAATCTTGCCCACTAACCCAATAGCTTAAACTAAATGGGATTCCATGTAATGTTACATTTCCAGCAGGTACAAGACTGCACAAGGTCTCCATTTCTCTTTCCATTCCAGATTTTTGAGTCTGATAGCCACTTCTCAATTTTCAGATTTAAGTTTATCTCCAGCTGTTGGTCTTGCAACAGAGTGCAAGTTACATGAATACTATGGGGTTTTACTTAGAACATAATCATCCAATAATCAAGTGCTTGTACGTACCATATCAATCTCTAGCCATCCAGGTTCTTACAAATACTAATCCTGTTTTTAATCAGTTTGTAATCCCAGTTCATTAACACCTATTCTTCTTCCTTCATTTAAACATCATCCCCTTCTGTGACCGCATCTGTTTTCCTATTCTGTTAGAGATTATGATCTATGGAAGACCAAATCCCTTTACAATGCTAGAAATATAAGGTGGGCAAGTGTCTAACCCACTGCTTATGCGCAGTGATCCTGAAGGGAGGAAAGGTTGTTCTTGAGGGTTCAATGTACTCTGTGGGCAAGATCTGGCTGTATCTGCTTGTGTAGCTTCTCTATAAAAATCGACAAACTTGTACACCTGTCTTCTAATTTTGGTTTCAAGTAGCAATGTGATGTTTGCTAAAATGTTCTGCTATGATGATTGCTAAAACTTAATTAAAAGGGGTGATAGGGATCTTTCATGAGTATCACTTTTACCAATATCAAACTGTTCATTATGCTTTCTTCTGACTTAAAATAGTAGAGCAGTGGTTTTTACATGTTCAAAGTGACAAACCTGTTACTTCTCACTCTGTCATGGCACATACTCTCAAGTTAGTTGCGTTCAAGTTGAAGCAGAACATAGTTCTGCCAAGCTTAGAGTCTGAAATCTTGGGGGTAACATCTCAAAGAAAGGAGAGGTGGTAGGATAATTCTGTATCTAAAGGGCACCTGCTGGACTTGGTAATACACTTCCCTTGATCTTAAAAGAAATTGCGTTATCTCTACCATTGAACTGTCTTGAATACCCATTTGAATTATAGGAAAATTCTTTGAATGTATCATTGACTCCTCTTGATACATGAGGTGGGGAAAAAAACATCTCTGACTAGGAAGAATGAGTGGGAACTGGAAAGTGGAAATTTGTTTGGGTGAAAGGAAAGCATTGTTGCAGGAAAAATCATTCACAGCTCTGAAAAAGAGAAAGAAAGAGAACAGAAGAAATGGAGGAGTAAATATGAAGACAAGAGGCTTCCTCAAACCACAAGAATGGATGATCTGTTTCCATCACTACGGTCATGCTGAGAGACTGGGATCTCCCACTGAATCTCTCTTACCACAATTTAAGTTGGAAGGGGCAGATTCAAATGGTAAATACGATGAGCCTTGTTTAGGTGCAGACAGAACCTTCACTTTGGAGGCTTTAAATGCAGATCAGACAAACATCTGTAAAAAGCCAAAACCAAACCAAACCAATTGCTTAGTTAACCTGCTTAACAGGCAAAGGATGGGATAGATGTTACCAATCTAAGAAACAAAATTGAGAGTTGAAAGAAAGAAACACTCTGAATCTTTAGAATAATTTATTGCATTTATTGCTGCTTTATTGGTTTGATTTAGGAACATGGAATAAAGATAGAATTAATCCATAACAAGGCTTATTTTTTGCCCACTTTGAAGCTCTCCATCAAATGTAAAACTGCTATCACAGAAACCTTTTTCAATATTAATTTTCAATTTGCTCCACTCAGATTTAGCTTTACTAATTACATTTGGACAAATACACGGTGCTAGAATTCTGTAGAGGCAGCTACTGGTTCTCTAATCACTACTTACTCTGATTTTCAGTAAGAATTGGATCCAATTCATCCAAGGGTGGATTGTTTTCTCTGCTGTGCTCAGTTCTGAAAATACAGTTTCCCTCACTCCATTGATAACAATGAAGCATGTTTAAAGGGAAGGCCTGTGGAGGAGAAAAGATTTCATTAATCATGAATCATTACATTTGTCAGTTGGCAAAGGGAGACTTCCTCATTTATCCCTTCAATGAAATTAGCTCCGGCCTAGCTGCAGTTAGAAATTCTAAATTACCTTGGCATCTATCTGTGACTGTTTATATATGCACCATAAAATGGCAGATGGCATTTTATTAATAGAAGAAGAGCTGAGTCTTTCAAGATACTTTTCTCTGGTATTTGGTTTCTTTGAATTCGAAACAGCACCTACCCACATAATTTCATGGTGCTTGTGTATAGTTTTCTTAATTAAAAAAAATAATAAATACTTAGTGTTGTCTTAAGCTGCACCTGCCACTCTCCTCCCACATCTGAGATGGCTAATAGAGATTACATCATGATGACCTGCATAAAGATTAAGCTTGAGGAATTTTTAGCTGAAAAGTCATACGTACAATTCCTTTGTATTGTGTAAAATGCACTGATGCTTCAAAACCTGATGTAAGAACTTATTTGGGTTGTGGGGTTGGTTTGGGGTTTCTTTTCCCATTCTTAGTTTCTTGAATAGAACAGTATGGCATCTTAAATGATACTGGAACAAATATCAATCATCTGTTAAATGCATAAATTCCACTGAAGGCATTAATACTAATGTTTCCTGTTTAAATCGGAGAGTTTGCCCGAGTTCATTTCAAAGGTTTAAAAAAAATTATTGGAAGTACAAATAAAATACGGTTTTCTGCTTTAACTGTCTATGCTACCTCCTTCACACTGACTAGCGTGCCAGAATTGGGTTACTCACTGTGCTTGTAACGAGCCGAGATTCAAGCTCCTGCCGTGCCGGAATTTGTTCTGAAACTCTTCCCAGTGAAAGTTTTGTTGCAGTTACTCTGTAGTTATGAATAACTTTGAGTTCTGAGGAGCAGATCTTTCTGATTTCATTAGGAAATTCACAGTCACCTCTGATTTTAACTATGACTGTCGGTCTGCTTGTCACCAGTATGTTGCATATAATACAGGGCTCTAAAAGAGTCCCTATCCAAATCAGGGTCTGGATCATTAAAAGAGATGTGAGGAGGGCTGAGGAAGGGTGACTTTCTTGTGAAAAAATGATTTGAAGTTACTTCCATAGCCTAAAGTCAGGTAGCTCACCTTGTGGCTATGTATTTTTCATTGTTTTGTATAATCCTATCTATGTACTAATAAGGATTTGGACATTTGACTGAAATTTCCTCTGAGCTACCACCAGAGTTCTCAGTGAGGTGGGGCTGTGCCAATTTTATCCAATATGATAGACTTTCAGGAGTACAGAGGAAAGGCAATAATGCAGAAGAGCTAAAACCCAATAATGAGCCAGGGTATGGCTTTTTGCTGTAATGTTGCATTTTTCCCAGGAAACTCACAAAGTACTCTTTAGAACTCACTCTGCATTTGACAATATTTTGTACTTCCTAAACCAGCTTCTTGTTCTGTGCTTCTTTACTGCTTTGTCTAATATTCTAATAATGCTTTCCATGGTGTGTGAAAAGGACAAGGTAAAGAAGGTGTGCAAAGATCCAAATGCTGAAGTTAGGGAAACTTTCATAAAACAAAACAAACCCCCAGGGTTAATATTTTTATGCGGCCTAATTTGTATAAGAGTGCTGTCTAATGATAAGATTAATTCTATTTTCATGGAAGAAAAATATACCCAAAATAAAAAGGCATTTGCTTTGGCTGAAAAGATCCAAGACACAACTTGTTAGAAGTTTGGAAAGTGCTTTGGGATATAAGCTGTGTGCTTTCCTTGTTCCTCACACTGTATGTTTGCCTTGCTCTTTGACTCTTCCCTGGAGATTTCCTGTGGGTCATTGCTGGAGATGGGATGCTGGGCAAGATAGGTATTTGATGTGAGCTGGTATGGTCACTCTTGCATTCTTAAGTACGTTAAACCTTCCATTAGCACAGGCTAAAAGGCTCATTCTTCAAGTGTATAATCCACTAGCACAGCAAAATACTTCAGCAGAAAGCTTTAAAAGTTGAGCAAAAGACTGAAAACTTGGATCAGGCATTCAAGACCCAAATACTGATATTTCCAGTGTTGATCAGGAAGACAATACAGTGGGAGGAAAATGGAATTTGAGGAAGAGAATAAACCTCATATATGTGCAAAAAGAAGAAAAATATATCCTTATTTATATCCCTCAACACAGAACTGATAACATGTGCAAAATTTGCCAATGTTTTATGGCCTGGGCACTTGCTCCAGCATCTGAGCTCCCTCACAGTAAGATGTTTTTCCTTCCTGTCCAAAGAGAACTTCCCCAGCTGCAACTCATGACTTGCCTTTTGTACTCTGCTTTGTGCCCTGTTTTTTAGGCCCTGGTTTTGTCTCCCCTTAATCTGTCTTCAGACAATGGAACATTATTCCTTAGCTGTTGCTTCCCCCAAAAAATGTCCTCATGACATTATTAAACTTTGCTAAAAGTTATTCCCTTTTTAAATTCCCATAAAGCACAAGAAATCAAAAACCCGTGGGATTTTGTTATAGAGAGAACCAGTTCATTGCAGTAAGTGGGCACACGCTGGCAAACAGAGGGTCCTTGTTTTGGAGTGTGAATTCTCAGTTACTATAAATTGATATTTACCAATAAAGGCCACTAAGAAGTTACCAACTCTAGGTTTGTCCCTGGACCAAGCAACTTGATTACTGTCATTCATATGGTGTTGGATACACATTTCATTTACTTGTTTTTCTCTAGACACATATGTACCTATATATGGAAGAAGAAACTGGGTTCCAATTATATAGGGCATCCACATTATAGGGAAATAAATGGCAATTTTTCTGCAAATTAGTGCCACAGTGAATCTACCAATGTTAACTTTATTTAAGAGCCTTCACGGCAGCTTGTATGAAAAATGTAGTTCTTGTCCATAGATCAGCCTCAAGATTAAGTTAGGCAACACAGTGTCCAAATGATGATGGGGTAAGATATATAACTTTAACCATTATAGATCAGCCTTAAACTCCTTATTTCAGGTTGAGATTTTGAAGACTATATGACAAAAAATTGAGTAGCTTGTAACCTATTCTGTAAAGGGCAATAAAATTGAATAGCTGGCAGTCTATCCTGTGAAGGGGATTCCAGCAGTTAAGCACTTCTAGGTATTCATAGATTTTAATTTTACCCACACGTCACGTGGTACTGTAAAGGAAAACCTTCTGCTTACTTTCTCTTCTTTATGGAGGCAGCTGAAAACAGGAAGAATAGGGTTTGCTACTTGAGTTCTGACTTTTGTTGCAGATCTAAGGGTTAACAATACCTCGGGGAAACCCCGTGCAAAGCATTTATTGCAAAATATTATTGACATTTCCAGGTTGTTCTCTTTGGAAATCCTTAATGTCAGCCAGAATAAACACATGTAGGGAATCTATTTCCAGAGTATTTGCTTTCTTCTTTTTATCATCTTTCTAGCTGTATATGCACACAGCAGACACACTTTCAAAGTAACAGGCCATGCATACAAAAAAATATACATAGTTTTGAATGTCAACCACTTATTTGCCCACTGGAGAGACTACTGCTAAACACAAAGAGTTACATCATTTGGATGAAGTAAAATCTGTCCCTGTGATAGCCACATCAAAGTGTATAGAAGATAAATTCTGCAAGGTTTTTCCCTCCCACAGACAGATTAACACTAGAAGTTATAGCATCTTTTTTCCCCAGTGTGCAGTTTGAATGATGCTAATGGAAAACCTTACCATTCCCTAGATCTACTCTAGATGTATTCCTAGTTCTAAATTCTACCCATATCTGTAGGGAAGGTCTCTGTGTTGCATGGGCGAGCAAATGGGGGTTTTGTTGACTTTTTCAGATTTCATTCACCTCCAATACCAGTTTCATACGGCTTTGAAAAATGAAGTTCTGCAAATACCATTTTTTTCTCCCCTGCTGTTCCAGTGGCAGCTGAGATATAACTTGTCTGCTCTAAGATTCTAAAATCTCTAATCACCTTTCTTTGAGCAGAAGTACGATGTGCTTTTCAAAGCCCTGAAGGAAAAAGATTACTGAAGAGGAATTTATGAAGAATTTCTTGAAAGTGGGTGAACTTTGAAAGAAAGATGTTATAGTTTTTGGTTCAGCATATTTGTGCCTGAGACAGTATTTAGTGTGTGTGTGTTAAGGCAGATGGAGTCAGGGCAAAATACTTGTGGAAAACTTACTATTGCACATGTGGGAGTCAGTCACATGTGCAAAGTAACCAGGTACATGATACATTGGAAATGCTGCTTTCAGATCGGGTAGTATTTCCTAAGAATAGAAGAGGTTTAAAATCAATGGATTCAGACACTATTAGATTTTTGTTTCACTGGAGGAGGCCAAACCATTTTTATTTATCATTAAATGGGAAAAAGAACCCAAACAACCTTCAGCTTTCAGAATGTTATCATGAGATTGTTTAATTAAACTCTTTTCTTCATTATCAGTGCTGGTTTTTTGATTTGTCTGCCATACAAAGAGGGAGACCTGCCACCTCAGACAAGAACAACTGTGGATGATAAAACAAACTATCTGTTCAGTGTAAAACATTTTCTTGCCTGTTGGAAGTTTTGTATTAGTAAAGGAATGGAACTGACTGTGCTGATCTTCCCTTCTAATATTCTTTGATTAACTAGTGTTATACCACTATCTTAGTTTTATCATCATCTCATCTTCCTATTGTGGGTACAATCCATTCCTAGTAACTGATCTGTAATTTTGAATTTATACTTTACTGTACACACACCGCTTTCTGAGGCCAATCTTGCCTACCCACCAAAGCTGTAAGGTGATGTTCTATATCGTAAAGTATTTTAAATCATTGATTTTTTTGGGTCATTAACAAACTAATAAGCAGACCATTTAACATTGATGCTAAATGTAAATTGCCAATGACAGCAGCCAGTGGTATCCTGCTGACAAGTGATAATGTCATTTCAACATGTCCTCAGAGCATGGTAATTACTGCTGTATTCATGAATGTATATAGCTTGATGTTTACCTGATTTGAATATGAAAGGCTTTCTGAAAAGTTCATATGTGCTCTCTGCATGGTGAATGCACTGCATAAAATATATTAGGACTAACTATCTGCAGAAACAATTAATCCAGATTCCACTGACCTGAGGCCTTCTATTATGGTCTCCCTACAACATCAACAAAAAACCCTTCGTGCGATGCAGAATTGGTCTGCATTATTAAAATGTTGCTCTTGATTCTCTGTCTCAAAGATTAAATTGGCATTGAGTAAGAATGGCAAAAGAGGTTATGCAGTACATAGCTTGCAAAGTAACCAATAACCCTTTATGTCATTTCCTTCACACTGTATAGAAGCATGTTCTACGTGGTTGATGGTTAAAATCATAGAATCATAGAATGTTTTGGGTTGGAAGGGACCCCTAGAGGTCATCTAGTCCAACCCCCCTGCAGGAGCAGGGACACCGCTAACTGGATCAGGTTGCTCAGAGCCCCGTCCAACCTGGCCTTGAATGTTTCCAGGGATGGGGCCTCCACTACCTCTCTGGGCAACCTGTTCCAGTGTTTCACCACCCTCATTGTAAAGAACTTCTTCCTTATATCTAGTCTAAACCTACCCTGGTTTAGTTTAAAACCATTACCCCTTGTCCTGTCACAAAAAGCTTGTTTTTAAAAAAAAAAAAAAAAATGTGAAATATATGCATGGAAGACAACATTTCACTTTTCCCTTATGTCGAGGAAAGAATAAAGGCTCAATACTCGTATACTTCACATAATTCTGGAGAGCTAGAAATCCTTATAACCTCTCCATGGTAGTTGTTACAGATACTTCAAGCTGCACAATTGCTTCATGCAACTTGTGCTGTGTATGATAGATTTCCGTGTGTGTACTTTGGAACTGATGGAGATAAAATCAAGACATTTAATGCAAAATGCATGTAGCTGAGGTTAAGATAAAACCCCCAAAATGCTCAAAGCCTTTCCAACACTAAAATAATCAGACCTTTCCAAAACAAACAAGTAAAAAAAACAGAAATTAAATCAATTATAGTCTGTATCCTATTTTGTACCCCATCAGAGAAAAAAAAAAAAAAAAAAAGCCTGAGGAAGCAGATTAAAGTCCAGTAAACATCAATTTATTTTTTAATTGCATTTAAAAAGGATGCCTTAGTAACAGATCTGATTTGCCTCCTTGGAAAGCTGTTCAAACCTCATTACCTAGTGGTTATATACCTTCTTTTAATTTCTGTTTTGAATTTACTCATTACATCCTTTGTTCTTATGTTAACATTGTCCTTTTACACCCTGGCTTTATGCTCCTTACTTTACTCTTAGTCTTTTTGAAGAAAGCAGTCACATCCCCCATCAGCTTTTCACAAAGCTGAGCAAACCAGCTCATTTCACCTCTTCACATAAAATTGCCATAACCTTTTCCTTCAGCTTTTCCCCTTCTTGTGCATGGCTGGCCATGATTTATCTCTTGGTAGATCCTAGGATTGCATTCAATCCCTTCTCAGACACATCACGCTCGTGGTTCATAACGTCCTGTGATTAAGTAGTATGCACAGGCTTGTCTTCATTGTTTTGTACTGATGACCAAATTTGTTGGTCCCCAAAGGCATAACCTTTCACTTTGTTTTATGCTGTTTCTTATATTCTCTTCCTTAAGATCATCTAGTGCTTCCTGTAGGCTCTTTGCAGACGGCATTTCCAAATGTGGAGATGTCAGCCTGCTCTTGGTTAACATATTATTAATGATCTCAGCAAAATTTGTCCCCAGATTGCTCTGTGAGGAACTCTGGCACTAGGCTCTCTCCAGCCAGTAGTTTCCCTTTAACATTACGGGGAGCACAATCCTCTTCTTGTTCTTCTCTTGATCTTAACCAGTAACTTTCATGTGGCAATAAGTCAAGATGCTTTACTAAATCCCAGTAGAAGATCCCTTTGTTCTCTGTTCCCTCTAGGAAGCCAGGTATATTATGAGAGAAAGTATACTAGGTCAGTTTGGATCAATCTGTTTCTTGTAAATTTGCCTGTACCTTATCCTTTTTCCTTTAGAGCTCAACCCAGAGTTTTATCTATTATTAAAACTGCAGCCATGCAAAGCATTTCCTTTCTTGCCAAAGTTACTGCATTTGCAGATTTCTAATTACAGGGCACTCTATGCATTGTAACAGATCACTTAAACACCCTTGCTACTGTACATACAATTTTGTATGCAGCTTTTCCCAGTCTTCTGGACCAGATATTTTCCAGTCCCTCTGGCTCACATGGAGCAATACTGCTACTAGGCTGTGTATCTGTTGCTCTGTTTCTTGTTGATACTTATATTTTGCAAAGTCTGGCACTAATTCTGGCTGTTCTTGCTTTGTTGTTACACGTTTTGATCTCTGAGACAGCTTTCTCTGTCAGTGAGCCTCCTGTGTTCTATGTAAGTTCTCAGTTTGTTCCCAGTAGTCTTCTAGAGATGGTTGACTTGCTGCATTCCTTCTACCAAGTTCCTCTCCCTTGTAATTTTTTCCAACTCTTTTCCTTCCTCAGACCTTGTCCACTTTTACAGATTGCTAGTAATTGTAGCAGTTTTCCCTAAACAGAATCCAATCTTCCTGGAAATTCATGTACCTCAACTACTTGATCCAGCTAAATTAATAGCCTGGGTAACTTCCCAGTCTTCCCTTTTCATGTGAAGGTCAGTGAAGCCTACTTTCTGATTCCTCTTCTATTTAGGATGAACTAATTTGCAATAGCTTGATTCAGGGTTATTCTAGAAACACTTACAGGAGGCACTCATGTCCTACTTGCCAAGGCAAGATGTCATCTCTTCACACTTCTTCTTGGCAGAATGTTCCCCAGCTGAGCTCTGCCTCTGTGGGCACGCATCTGGGGGAGCTGCAGAATTTCCTCTTGTGATGCAGGACTCGGCAGTATTCATCTATACCAAAGCCTGTCCTTATTCAAACCTGGCTCTGACACAATATATTCCAGATCTAACATGATAGTACAATTTATCAAAGTAGCCTTAATCCAAATGGATTATTTTATCCATGCAGACTTCTTTGTTGTCTTACAGGGTGCCATGGATTTAACTAACGGTGCTTTTTCCTTCCTCTTTATCAACTTTTCCTTCGTTTCTATCCATAATGAGTGGGAAATATGCTTTGATATGTATGGAATTACCATCTTCACTAGACCCAAATTCTCATTTTTTTTTATTACTTTATTTGGTTTTTCATGTTCATTTGATGAATAAAATCTATTGCTTTAGTCAGTGAGGGATTTTTGTCTGAAAAACCCATTAAATTTTTGGTGCATCACAAAAACATTTGATCCTTGATGGGTTTTGTTTGTTTCTTTCTGTGGATGTAGAGCTGGCAGTAGCTTTGGCAAGTCTGTATTATAATATAAAATAAGTTATTTTATGTGAATATATTGATTTGCTTTTGTATCTGTATGAACTCAAATTTTAGATTTTTTTTTTCCTTCTCCTCCACCTTATTACAAACGAATAAACAAGAAGGAAGCTCAGACTTAAACAAGACTGAGCTTTCTTTTTGCCTTCATTTTAATTTTTACAAATGTATTTGAGATAGCTATATGTGCTTTTCAGAAGTATTTCGAATTACAGGTGAAATTTGTGTCTTTTAGATCCTTACTCTTTCTCAGAAAGAACAAACTTCTTGGTTTGAATTTTCTTTTTTTTTTTTTCTTTCATAGTATTTTTGTTATTGCTGAAACAAGGTCTTGTGAAAACCGAACAATTACAGTTTCTTTCTCTAAGGGAGGTCTCCCCTCCTGCTTTCTTTCCTCCGCCCTCAAGTCTGGACTCTCTCTCTAAGGCAAGGAAAGTGCTTCTTTGTGCTCTGATTTTAGGTGGATGTCTAGTCCACTGTAATTTGATCCTATATGATCAGCTCATCTTCCAAGATGCTCTGTATTTTCCAGTTGTCAGCTAATATATTGTCCTGGCTCTTACTTAAGTCTCTGTCAGTCTTCCTATTGTATCAAGCTCAATCACAATTTAAATACTTAATCTTCTGAGGGGAACATCTCCTGCAGTGTGATGTGCTGTCACACTTCAATTACTTAAACAGAGCTGTAGAGGCTTCTTTCCTTTCAAAAACTGTTTACTTGCAGTGGATCCAAATAATTAAGGGTTGCTTTACTTTTAAGTAAATAATGGCGAAAAGGGCACTGGAAAAACTTGCAAGCAAAAGATGTGGTTTCCATATGCGAGTGAGGGGAGAGACAGGAGGAATGGACAAAAAAACCCCAAATTTGAAGAACAGTGCACAAAGTTTGTTCATGCACATTTGTTTAAATGCTGAGAAATGCCTAAATCCAGGTGCCATTATTATAGGCCTGTTTTCCAGATACTGCTCTTAAGCATTAGCTTACTTTTGGGGGTAGGGGGAAAAAAAAAAATCACACAAGGTTCTATCTGGCAAATAGTTTTATAATCCTCTTCACGGTGAAACACAGATGGCCATTCAGCAGCGCTCCAGATGCTCCTGCAGGAAGCTTGGTCTCTCTGTGGAGCTGTTTGGAGGGTATCCGTGGGTGCTGCTAGCTTCTAACAATGCAGCGTTTATTCTCCTCTTCTGAGAGGTGATCTGAAAAAGCAGAAATACGTTCTTATGTCAGTAGGGAAGTAGCTTTTGTTAATGTTAGAAGTAAGCTCTTTTTTTCACTTAGAGCGATGGTTACGTCTACCTATCCATAACTAGGATGATATAGATAGCTTTCATGATATAACATTCAGTATTGCATGTGTTCTGCAGCCCAAATGCATGCATTAAAATGCGGATGTTAGTCTGATATTGTATCAGTTGGCAATGTGGTATCAGGCAGAATGCTGCAAGAAAAGCATCAGTAAATACTAAATACAGTAAGTTACAGTCTAGTGAAGAAAGCAATGCTTAAATTTATAGCATAGCCAGCATGGCATAGTGAAGGGCATCTCTTTGAACGCATATTTCAGAAATCTGCTTATTTTGCCCTGGATAGTAAAACACAGAAGAAACTAAAAGAATAGTGAGAAAACAAAGTAGACAGATAATAAAATTCAGTATCATTGCTTCAACGAGACTACTAATAAGCATGAAATTGAACATCTGCTTAAGTGCATGTCTGGGTTATAGCATAAAGATAACTATCATAATTGTACCTTGATATTTCCATAGCAGAGATTTTAGTGGATGATAACTAGCATAATGCAAATACAAATGTTATTCTGTGGTAGAAGCTGTACAATTATTTTACCTGTGATTGATAGGAAGAAAAAAAAAAAATCAAGTGTTCTGCAGTTTACTTTTTTGAAGGAAATCCTTTGAAACATTTCAATAATTGAGGGAATGTTATTGTGAATTTAACGCTAAAACTTTGATGTCAAAAAAGTATTTTCAAATAAGGGAAACTGCTTGGAGCTATTCTTTAGCCCATAGCAGCTTGCGATGGTGGTTGGGTTTGGGGGTATTTTTTCCATGAAAAAAACATTTCCTGTGCTGCTAGTGAAGTCTCCATGCTGTACAAAATATCTTCTAGAACCACATTTAAAAAAAAAAAAAAAGATAATATAATCCAATATTGCCCTGGGTGTTTGTTTTTAGAAACTTAACTAAAAAAACCCCCCAACTTCCACAAGATGTCTTTCAGATTAGATGTCACATTAGCTTCTGTTGTTCATGTGAGGAAGACCTGAATTGAAGACCAAAATTTTCTGGCAGAAATAGTGTTTGGGCATGGGAGGATGAGAAATCAGTGATGTAAAGCAACTGTGTAGTTAGTTTTAAACACTTGGTTCAACTCAATATGTTGCTTTCTTATTAATCCATAGGAATTATGATGTAGTAAAGGCTAGCTTATAACAGTTTGAATTTCAGGTATTGAGCTTCACATAAGGTAAGAGAGATGGTCCTTACTCTTCTGCAGCAACTTTGCAATATGTTTGAAGTTCTTGAGACTTTGTGACTACACCCAGTAGACGATATAAGACTTGGGGATCTTATTTGTTGCTGCTAAAAAGGACTGGATCTTTGTTACTCTTCCACGTACAGCTTTGGGGCAGCTGGTACCTTGTAAGCCCCTGTAGTTATGAGTGAGATTTGTAATTCTAAGAAAGATGCACTGTTTCTGACACATACAATTAATAACTGTGGCTTTCTGGACTTATTTTTTTTTTGTTCATATCAGTTGAGAGGGTGGTTAAGGTATATTGGAACATCATGTATTTTTAAACGGAGGATATATAGGAGTTCTGTTATGCAATAGCCCTCAAACTTCTCAGAATGGTATGGATAAGTGTAGGAATATGGCACTTCATAACATTTAGTGACTCAAAAAAAACCCCAAAACAGAAAAAAAAAATCCAAAAGAAAACAACAAAACCAAGCTACTTAGCTGAACCACCTGCAGATCATGATGGAAAGCCTAAAGCTATCTAAAAGGTAGCTCAAAATTGGGCAGAGTGTCCTCCATGGTAACTAGCTGAATGTTTAAACCCAGCTTTGATTTTTCACATCCTTTTCTTTGAGCTGACTACTTCAGCAGTAGGGTAGTAAAGAAACATTTTTTGCCTGCTCTATTGTTTTACAGTTTCAGGTATTTAATGCTGAAATATTAAGGGAGGAATTAATTTCCCTCTGCTGCAGGCTTGGCAGCTTAGGAGCCATCAGCTCTCCAAGACTGTGTGTAACAACCCCCGTGATTCAGACATATGCTGCTTTGTAAGGCTCAAGCCATCCCATGCACGTTTGAAGCAGCAGAGGTGATCACGACGTGAGAGTGGGCTGGTCAGAGCGTGTACTGTGGTGTGGGAGTTCAAGTGGTGACATTTCTGTGGCTGCTTAAAATGAGAGAATACAGTGTTAGTGTAAATGGCCTTCAGCCGTTGGCAGCAGCTTTCAAGAACGTGCCCGTGAAGTTCCAAGATTTAAGCCTGTAGGTTCTGATTAACATCCATACAATCGGGACGAACAGTAAGAGCTGGGGTTTTTAGGTGGAAGGCTAGTCACAGGAAAAAATTTTTCCTTGGTGAACACTGTGGTTTTTCTTCTTACCAGTATTGTGTTTAAATCAATTAAATCCATCATTGAGAAGTAAAATGGCAAAAATGACACACACCGCCTCTCCTCTTGTGGACGCTTGATTTAGCTATTGGAGTTTAGGAACATTAGGTCAAAACTGAGCTAATGTTGAAATTTATTTAACTAGTGCAAGGTTTACTTTTTCTTTCAAGACATGTAAATAGTTTGCATACTAAAATGCAGATTTTTCTGATTCCTAATACAGTAATAGGAAATAATTTTATTAATAGCTGCTTCTCTTTCAGGGCAGATATAATTGAAATTGGAGAGGAAAAAAGCTAAATAATGACTCTTCAGCAATGACAGTTCAGTAAGAAAGTTTCCATTATGTTAAATTCAAAATACTCCCAGTTAATAAAAATTAATGCTCTGGCATCATCATTAACAATAACCCATCTTCAACAAACTTTTAAAATCTAATTTTGATTTTAATAAATTTATTTTAAGAGAGTACTCGATTGGAAATTAATCGTTGGACTCAAAAGGAAAAGCTTCTACACTGAACAGTGTAACAGGCTCTGCTTGGGAAAGTAACAGCTAAATAATTGTCCACAGTGCACAATAGAAGTGAACAAGATACTTCGTTCATGAAACGTAAACACAGTTCCAGTTTGTAAAGAAAATAGCTTCAGCTCAGTTTACCTCAAATCTTGGTTATTAATTCATTGAAATGAATATTCAAAGTGTGTGTAGGTAAAAAAAAAAAAGTCAAAATCACATGCCTGGATTTTCACACAGAAAAAATGCATGGAAGGGAAGGCTGAGCTGTCTAATGTCGAGAGCAAAAAACTCAGGAAATACACATTTAGGTCACCTGAGCTGAATTCATTGTAGTGTGGAAAGGAACTGTTATATTTTAATGCTGTTGACATCAGATTAGTTTGTTTGGCTCTTGTCTAGATGTTCCTCAGCCTCCTCCAAAAGCAATTGCTGCTTTACCTCCTGATGGTGGAACTATCCTCCAGACATGGGACGAAATGCGTTAAATTGTATCTGTGACTGTGTGACTTCATTACCACACGGTGATGGAAATCGCTGTAACCTCTGCCCCCATCCCTGCACTTCACTTCAGGATTCAGGAATTGTATCTTCACAGTTAAAGTAATGCTGAGCTTATAGCGCTGAGTGTACAGACTGGCATATGGTATTTAATATTTGACCTGTTTAGATTTGGGGGCTGAAGTGAACTCCAAGAACATCTTTCCGATTATAACAAAGGTGTGTGTTTTGTTTTACTTCCCCCCACCCCAACTGTCCTTTGGTCCACCTCGAAGTGTTTCAGCAGATTGCTGGGAATGGATAAGCTTCCTTGGAAACTCTTGCTGATCTTTATGGCGAACTTCCCCGAACCCCATTCAGGACGCTGCTGCACTAGGTAATTTGGGAATCAATTGGTCAGAGACAGAATATCAAGCACAAGTTTATAAACTTCCTTCAAACAACATTCTCTGTGACTGCATGTTGCCTTATAAATGCCTTCCTCGGCTCATCATCTGCATGCTGGAATGAGTGACTTGGTGTTCCTGGTGCCCACTAGTCCTCACGAGTAGCCTCGGAGACCCGTGACTTTGCAATCTGTTACGCAAACTGTCCACGGTTTTCAACTGAACTCAGAGGCAAAACAAACCCCGGGCAAAACGCAGCTAATTGCGTGACTTTAAAAATAATTTGCAGTTGTGACTGGTTTACTTCTAAAACACCAGAGAGACTGTTTTCCTGGTGGCCATCCTTCATAGATTCAGCTGCTTATTTTATGATAGCAGTTAAAGGAGCACCCCAGATGCTCTCTGACCCTTTTAGGTGGCTTATGGGGTTTTAATAGGACAGCTGAGAATTAAGTCCCCAGTAATCACGATAGGGACGTTATGGCATCAGCTACACATATGCTTGCAAGATTAGACCTTGGGTCAGCTCAGCACTGGTAGTATTTTCCCTTAAGTGTCAGAGATACAATAGGGGTAACGCTTGGCATGCTGCATCAGAGAGATGACTGCATCTGTTCTCAGAAAGCTTTTTGTGGTCACTGTAATTAGCTTCAAGGGCTGAATGCTCTCCCTAGATAAATCCAGTTGTTTCCAGGACTGTGGTTTATTAGAGTTTTGGACAGGTTAAATCTAATAATCAGGTATCTTAAAAATGCATGTAGAGGTAGAGAATGTAGGGTCTGCTTACTTTATCACTCCTTCAGCCACTGTAGGCACAGGTACGAACAAGGAGTGGCTTTCATACTTCTCCCTCAGTAAAGGTAAAATGTAAAGGCTGCTGTTCTTCATGATGAAATCTCTATCTTCCCTTTATTGTGTTTATCGAATTCATCTTCATAATTTTAAACATGGAAGAACATTCGAGTTTGCTCACAGCCGATTGAGATACATGTGCAAAAAAGATTTCCCTGTGGTGCAACTGAGCCGATTAGCTTGATCTCTACTACTTTTTCCGTCCTGAACTTACTGAGATTAGCAATGCTTAGAAGAGACGTATGTTACATACTTATCTCACTCCTATGACAACAGATTTTGGGTTGGCTTTACAAAGCCCATCAGGATTTGCATGTCCTTTTTGCATTAAAACTTGTCTTTGCCTTTGGCTAGAAAAACAGAAGTAAACCACGGGGGTTTTTCCCATAGTTCAGTTACTTCTAGATTAGACATCTATGTAACTCAGTCTACATGGTTCACCTTGCACAGCTCTGATGTCAGAGATAGTCCCTAAAAGTAGCAGTTTTGCAAGGGGGAGGTATCAAATCCATGGCAGCCTTGTGCTCCAAAAGCTTCCTTACATTTCTGGAGGGAGGTGGGGGGCGGGGAAGAAGTTTCTGGACCATTCTGAGCCTTCCTTAAGTAAAGTTCTTGCTCTATTTGCAGCCTGTCTACCTCAAAGGATTTATGTTCTGTAGAATTAACATCTTGCAGGTTGTTCCTGAATAGAAGTCTTTAACCCTGAAGATTGGGTGGTTTCTGTTTTGGCTTAAACAGTGGTGTGATTGCTACCAGTTCTAATGCTCAAAAATATTTACAAAGATCTCATTATCCTATCTGTAATAAAATGTATTTTTCCTTCTCCCCATTCCTCCCCCCACCTAGGAAAGGCTGAGAGAGTTGGGCTTGTTTAGAAGAGAAAGATTGAGAGAGATCTGAAGAAGAGAAGATTGAGAGAAGATCTCAGCAACACGTACAAATATCTCAAGGGTGGATGTCATGAGGACAGAGCCAGACTCTTCTCAGTGGTGCCCAGTGACAGGACAAGGGGCAATGGGCACAAACTGAAGCATAAGAGGTTTCAGTTGAACGTGAGGAAGAACTTCTTCACTTTGAGGGTGACAGAGCACTGGAACAGGCTGCCCAGGGGCGTTGTGGAGTCTCCTTCTCTGGAGATATTCAAAGCCGGCCTGGGTGATGTCCTGTGCAACCTGCTCTAGGTGAACCTGTTTTAGCAGGGGGGTTGGACTAGATGATCTCCCAAGGTCCCTTCCAACCCTTGCAATTCTGTGATTCTGTGTAATTCATATTTTTTTAAAAAAAGACAACAGCTGGGAGTACAGACAGTGCCCTGATGCTGCTCATGTAAATCCCAATGGTCTGTAGGTAGACCGAGGACTGTCAGACATGACTTGTAGGATGCAAGAAGAATTCGCCAACTCACATTAGAAAGACCTTGCTTCCATTTTTACCCTTTAGAAAGGTTTATCAGTCTTATGATGACCTAGAACTCATTAAGACTATACTATTGAGCAAAACTCCCATTAAAATGCACCCTAACTCACATTTTCTCAAGCGTATGGAATGTGAAATAGCACACTTAAAGCATGGCCAGCCTTTACAACATTTGGACAAAGTGAGTATTTGTCTCTCACTTACAGCTTATCAACCTTCAGCAACATAACAAAGTGTGTAGTGGCTATTGATTTAGCTTTTTAATATGCTTTGGGTCTTCTAAAACGCTTAAAAAAAAATCTCATTTAGCCACTGCATTACAATTCCTGCTCCCCTTATTTTTTTTCCAACTAAATTTTTGCATGTCTCACCTCAGGTGGTGTGCTTATTTAAATTCACAAGAAAAATCTGTAATTTTGTGTTCATAGTTGTGTGGAAAGTGTACGCTTATCACAATAAAAAGGGAGAGAGGAGGAAGGGAGAATTTTGTCACTTTTTTTTTTTTCTCCACCATTAACATCTTAAGTCCCTAGTAAATTGGCTGTCCTTTAATCACATCCTTAACAACCCATGATTAATTGTATATGCACTACATCACTTGCAAAATCCCTCTGTACTGTTTTAGCTTTCCCTTCTCTCAGATTATAGTGGCAAGAATTTACCTGGAATGCTGTCTTTAGCTTTTTCCTAATTCTGATTATAACTCCAAAAGTCATATCCCTAGACCAATATGGAGTTGATTTTTCCCTTTAGTCATGGTAACTTCACTTTATTTAGCATGTGGACTCACAAAGACGACAATTTGTTCCATTTCCTCTCTCTTCTTGTTCTTTTTGTCCCCAGAAGTTTTTCTTTTCCTTCTGAAAACAGAAAGAAATTAAGACAATAGCTGGCAAGGGCTTATGTTTCTGTGCTTTTTTGTGGGATGTTCATATTCTATTTATGGAAATTGGGGTTTTTTTTATAAAGATTGAGAGAATAACACATTATTAGATGTACTTGGTTTGCCTACCCTAATGGAGGTGATGGCAATTTCATGTCAATAGAAACTACTGTTTAAAATAGAAGCTTTCTGTTGCAGCTTGGGTTTTTTTTCCAAAGCAGGTTACCAGTTGCAGGCTCTGCTTCTTTTTATTGCCAGTTTAGTAATATCCAAAGAAAGATTTCACACAATGTGTATGGGCTACTGTTACTTTCATATTTGATTGATGTCTAATATTTAATTGTCTTCTGATTTTTCCCCTTTTACTTCCTCAGACTGAGCCAAAGTGGAACAATTCCAGTTTATTCCCTCTTTGGGCAGCTTCTGTACAGCATTTTTGATGCCATAGAGCAATGCAGGGTTTTTTTTATCTTCTGCCTTGCTAAATGTGCTACTTGACTTTTATCATAAAATTAATTCATCGAGAGCTTTTTCAGTACTGAAATCTATATAATGTGTAAAAGAAGGCTTGCCTGTGTTGTTGGTAGTTGTGGTGTTATATTTTCTAGATTCTCATGGAAAAACTACAAAAGAAGCAATAAGAAGCACAACGTTGCTACAACATGCTGATTTACTGAAAGACAACCAGCAAAGGTTTTATACGAAAATTCATTTGATCTACATCAACAACATGTATGGATGAAAAGGATGTACTTTGTATGCTACTGAAAGTAAGTTCCTTGTAGTATACATTGCCTGCTGTGCCCATCAAATTGAATTAGCACTTAGTGATCTGGTGAAAAATGGTGCCTGGATCAATTGTTTTGGGAATGGCTATAGCAAAACTGATGTGTATTCCATCCAACATCCAAAAATCAATGAGACATAGCTGACTGTGCATATGCGTTGTCATCAAAGCCGCTCAAATTGAGATCCATGTTTAGCGTGCAATGAGAAGTCAGCACTTACAGGACACTAACAGCTATTTTTAGCCGAGACTAGTTGTCTGCATACCTGCTTCAGCCATGTAAACGGATCAGATGCTGTCCTCTCAAAAATAAATACAGAAATAATTTTGAAAAATTTAGTAATTATTAGTTTTCATGAGTAATATCTCTCTGCATCAACAAGTTCATCCTGTGTGTTTAGTTTCCACAGCAAGCTCTCATACAGAGACCTTGTCTTAATACGCAGTTGTACAATTAACTTCGAGGCATAAGCATCCAAAACCTTTTACATAACAGGAAGTTGGGAACTGAAATCGCTGGAGCAGATAGGTGTATTTGCCTTTTAACAGGTAAGGGAGTTTTTGCAGCTAGGTTTGCTAGGAGGTGTAGCCTCTTATTAGGCTACTAAATATATGACTGTGACTGATATTGGGTACACAAGGCATACCTTAGCTCTCCTTTTTCACTGATGAGGGAAATACTTTATCATCCAATTGATTATGACTGAATGAGGAGATGGTGCATTGAGCAACTGCAAAAAGTAGCCAAGATTATTAGACCCCTTTAACCAAACCCCATTTGCAAAAATCAATTCCACCATCAGAAAAATATTTGTCACTTTTTATCTTTGTGAAGGATTGATGCTTAATATCGTAGAAAGCATCTAGACCCTGGCTGGCACTCAGAAAATATTCTACATTTGCTTAAGCTGTTGTGCCATTATAATATTGCATGTAAACAGAAACAAATTATGCACATTAATTTCTTAGAGGTGAGAAATTATAACATGGGGTGATGATGACTTTGCTAATGTGTATTTATCTATTAGACATGTCAGAACATACCCACAAGTGATACCAGCGGGTAAAAAGATTTTGTGTACCTAAAATCCCAGACTGCTACAGCAGTCAGTACATCTCCTTTTGTAAGCTTGTTTCAGGGTCTACTATAAGAAAACTCCTCAATTATACAACCTGTGGATAAGAATCATGGCCTTGTTCAGTAAGATTTCAGTGGTTTCTCTAAAGTTATGACCGTTACTCAGTATCTTTACCCTATAGTAAAGGCCAGGTAACGTAACTATGTTTTTGTTTTAGTTAAGGGTTGAGGCGTTAAAATAGGTTCCTTGCATGATGACTGAAAAAGCTGTTAATTATGGAAGTCTGAATCTCCAGTGCTTTAAACCCACTTATTCCTGACTAAATGAGCACTAAACTGTTATCAAATCAGAATTTTCAACCCCCTCCATGCTACTAAGTGACCAAACAGTGCAGGTAATGCAGAACCTTGCCCTCTGCTTTTGTCCATTCACCTGTAAAATAACCAGCAGAGTAATCATATCTTTTCAATCTGAATGGCTCTCTTTGAAACGTGTTAACAAAAAGCCTCTTAGGCAGCAAACAGTGCATTTGCCGTCTCTTTTGGCACTTGGGCTGAACAGCTCAGTATTACTTTCCTTACAGACATCTGGAAATGGGAAGGGAGTTTCTGGTATATTAAAAGGCAGTAGCAGAGACAGACCCACTTTTGGACTGCCCCACCTTTTCCCTTTGAAATGTTTTTGATCTACCTCTAACCTCACCGCCTGCACGCACTAAGCGCTCTGGATTGCCCCACTTCTCTCTTCCCCCACCTGGAGCACCCAACCTGGTTTTTCCTCCACTACCTACCTTTTCTGCCCACTGCTCCCACCCCTTCCAAAATAAAACCCATCCTTGTTTCCCAAGTACTGGCAGAGATAACTCCGACTTCCTCCACCGCAGGAGTTTAGGGCACTTTTGCATCCCCCTTCTCTAGTCAGCAACTTATCACTGAGTCCCTGAAAGTCCCCAGACATGGGGAAAAGGGAGACCTGCCCCATCTGCCGTGCTGGTACAGCCACTGTGGTATGTCCTCCCAGCTTTCCCAACTCACCTGTGGGTGGGGAGAAGAGAAAGGATGGAAGGGGAAGGGGGAACAGTCCTTATTCTGCCAGCTCACCGTCACCGTACATAGAATGCCTCCAGCTTTTGCCTTGTCTTTCTCTCCCTGCCTGCCATCTCCTGTTCCCCCCAAACCCCTGGGTCACAGGAAATCCAATTTTATTGTTGGTGGGGCAGGAGCAGGGGGAGAACTTTTGGGGTATATATAAAGGGAGCAGCAAACAGAAGAGAGAGAAAACCAAGTGGAGTAGTGAGAAAGGCCAGGCGTACCTGGGGTGAGAAGTTTGTTGTGGCCTAAATTAAATGTATTTAATTGTGAAGCACTTTATAGCCATGTGCATACAGTATATTTGAACTGCAAAGTGCTGTTATACTTGGCCGTATTATAAAAGTAAATTCTAACTTTTTCTAATCCAGTAAAACAGCTTGAGCTATTATATTAGTCATTACGGACCCCAGCAGAGGTGTAGGAATCTCATTAGGAATGTAAATGTCAGGTAGGACACTTAAAAACCCCATTATGGGGAAGAACCCAAGTATCAAAAGTGACATAAATTGCTGGCCAACTTGAATATTGCAGAAGAGAAATCCTGCAGAGCTCTGTAATGTGGTTTAATTGGAATGGCAATTACTACCAGCTTTATCTTGATATAATGAAGATTAAATGTACAGATAACTAGGCTTATGCTAAAACTGACTGACTAAAAAGATATGTAGAGAAAGGTAATACGTCTCTTTAAATATTGAATAAAGCTCTTCGGGCAATAAAAACATTTTCTAGGAGTTTTGTGTACTTTAATACTATATCTGTTAATAGTAATACTTTAATATTACATCTGTTAATAGTAATGCTACAGACTGACATACGGTGTAAAATTACATAGGTTATGTCTATTTCAAATCTGAAATTTAGGCTTACTCAGCAAAAACTACTTTTCTAATATAAACCTAGCTGTTAATTTTGTTGGCCTCCATATTTGGTTGTTTAACACTTCCGTGCCTTGCTCTATGCTGGAGAAGCCAGGCTCTACCTGGCAAGAGCACGAAGAAATGCCTGGTAAGAGGGTAAGCCCTTGTAACTGTGCAGAGAGTTGGGATAGGACCACTACACATTTTACAGTGATTTCAAAGCCAAATTGGAAGACATGAGATGGTGGTGTTTGAAGATGCACACTTGTGACCTGCTGTTGCAGTGCTGAAACTTAGGTGGTTTGGCAGGGAGGCAGGATAAAGTTAGGAATTAATAAAGAAGAGAGGATGAGGAGAACACAAGCCAAACTGCTTTTGACTGCTCTTTGCCTTTCAGCTGCATCCTTGTTCTGCCTTTCTCTCCTTTCGCACCTTTCCCCACTATCAAAGAAACTTTGGAGTACAGTAGAATTGGCTGTTAGCTTTGATGTAAATAGAATTAAACTGGACTTCTTGCAGGCAATCAGGTTTGATTATTTTCATTTCTCTTTATTTAAAGAAATTGATAGGGGTGTTATAGTGCACCCAGAATTCTGGTCACATTATAGAGGCTGATCAGCATACGGAGCTTTACGTACTCTGTCATTTTGAGATTAGCCCCGTGGTGATTAGGAAGAGCCTAACCAGGTTCAGAAACCTGCCTAACAGAGGCATAAACATTGAGGAAGCACCGGTGTGTGTTCAGCAGCTGAGCTGTTCTACAGAATAGATGGCACGTATTTTTTTGTTTTTAAATCAGTGACAGAAACACAGACCAAACAAGGCATAGTGCAGCATGTGTTTTTTTCTTTTTGAGGAAAGAATGCAGAACCAACAGGAGATGCAAGCAATGAAGGTACTGGGATGAGTTTGTTACACCCACAAAGCATAAATTAGTAAGACTTTAGCTTTAAATCTCCATTGGCTTTGCTCACTCACTGCTGTCCATATAAAACCATCACACTCTTTAGCACAATTAGGCTTGATTGTTTAACCAGTCTGGATTGAAATAGCATTAATTAGCTATGTCGTGCTATTACTCATTGTCCATAAACTTGCTGTTGCCATTCAGATCATGCTTGAGTCTACTGGCAGTGCAAAACCTGAAAAACATATCCATCATATATGGAGCTGTTTCCTTTTTGTTTGTTCAGTTTCCTGAGGGAAGGCATACTGCAACAGTATGAAAAGCTTTTTAAATCTAAAAT
>NW_009260608.1:1313511-1343305 GCF_000687185.1 Egretta garzetta
CGTTAATATGTAGCTTTGCAACCAGGAAACCTTTCTATTTTTCCCTGTTTAATAGCTCATATTAAAATTTCTAAATTGACTTCCTGGGTGTACAGAGTTGGTCTTTGCATTTTACAGAGATCCCAATCCACAATTTACAGGCACAAGATTTACTTTCCTTCTCACAGATGTTTTACTCTGCCTTGCTTTTATATTTGCTTTTTCTGTTTAACTCTTTTATAATGAGCACATGAACTCAAGAAACACAGAATAGCTTAAATTAAGATTTAACTAGTTCATTTAAAGCCATACAAAGTCAAGCACAGAGGAGCAAGTACACCATGTTTATTGTGATTCAAGTTACTTTAAAAAACAAAGCTGAACAAAAATGCCAACATTTGTGTTCATTTACACAAACAAGTGCCTGTTTGTGTATAGTACAATTTTTTTTTTAGTTTAAATTAAAACTAATTTTCGAGTTTTAAAACCCAGACTTTATCAGATCCCCAACCTCATCTAACAGTAATAACTCTATGCTTTCCCCATATTCTGCTTTGTGCTTGGCTGGTGCATCAGCTTGCTCCTTTGGTGTGAGCAATTACTGTCATAAGGCATAAATCTGCTTCATAAAGCGACAGTTTAAGCTCGCGATTCTTAATGCTGGGCCTCTTAGCATAATGGTTTCTTAACATAACACTCTGAGAATTACCCATGTGGATCAAAAAGGAGTCTTGAGTGAAAAAATCGTTCTGTCTTCCAGAGGGATCTCCCATTGGCTTTGTACAGCTTAAGCACATAAACTGCTGTTATTTCATTCAGTACTAAAACTTGTACTGAGCTTGCATAAGAACTTCATTTAAAGACACCAAGTAGACAGGAAAGAATGAATGTCTGTCATTTAACAGACTGTCTTCTCCTATCACATAATGTTTTTATAAAAAAAAAAAATTAAATCAATGGAGAGACATAATGGCAAATAGTAACTCCTGCTTTAAGTCATGGACCTTCTGCATTCATTGGGAAAGCTTTCTTATTGAAGACATGTTGATAAGTTTAAAGAATCCATTAAGTTAAAATACTCTGTTCCTTCAGCATGGACAAAAAAGAAATGCAAAGTACCCCACTCACAAAAAGTAGGCGTCATTGAGAAACTTCATCAGTCCCTATGTAGACAATGTAGTGAAGGCAAATGGGGTGTTTACTGCTTTCTTTTCTTGTTAGGACTGTATGACATGTAGATTTTTTTATATAATTGTTGTTATTGAATCCTGCGGAAATTTCCACGTAATTGGATGTCATGGTCCTCAAATTCTAGTCGTAGTTTGGTTTTTGACTTGCTGATAAGCTTGGCAACCTCCACTGTCCTTCCCTAGTGACAAAGGAGAAATATTGGCCTCTTGAGTAGCTGGTAGAATTAATGCCTGATGATTCTACGATTAATGTAATGTTTATGCAGCAATTTCCACTGTTGTCCAATATCCAGGATGAATCTCTTCATAGCGGCTATCAAATATTTTAAGAAATTGTAACTTAGTCAAGAGCACGAGATCTACATCTAATCAGAACTTTCTGAATGTAAATCATATTTATGCAATGCAGACAGATTTCCTTAGTAAAATAAGTCAATAACACTAACTAAGAAGGGTGCATTCTGTATAATACTTCTAACATGCTCAAATTTTGTTGGGTGCTCTTAGACTGCCTTTTAAATTTAGATTTCCAGACACAGCTAAACCACATCCTAGATGCAAACCATACCACAACTATATGTAATTTTGAACAGAAAAATTACTCACAACCGTCAAGTGCTACATGGATATCTTTTTTTAATTTCCTCTCAATACTATTGACATCCAAGTCAGTCTCAGCAAATGTAGTTTAGTCAATAATTTCTACTGGTATTACTAGTATGGCTTAGAAGAGAGTCAGTCTCCTACCAGACATAATAGCTGTATTAGGAAGGATGCTATTTGTCACACTGATCTTTGCCTGCCCGCACAGCAGGAGATGAGAAGGCAGTTTGCTTGACTTTGTGATATTTTTTTCCTTTTTTTTTTCCCCTTCTCTGATTTGGCTAAATCTAGTTCTACTGAAGCCAGTGGAAATGCTTTGCTCATCTCACATAGCCTTGGCTCATGTAACCTTTCACAAATGTCTTTTTTATTTCTGTATCTGAGACTTGCTTTCATTCAGGAATCCCAGCAAATATTGCAAAATCTTTTTTACACTACCATTTACGCTAATGTATAAAGGAAAACCTCTGTCATTTAAAAAACCTACAAAGCCTGTAATTAGTATCTGAATAACATGAAGTAAATGCGTCAGCAGAAGTTTTTTGAAAATAAGGATCAGGATATGACTCAAAAATTGTAAGATTGTGGTAAGGCTGAAAGCAAGAATGTGTTATTTCCTCCCTCGCCTTCAGGAGTTGCCCCTGCTGGCTTGGTATGGATAAGTTACTGCAGGCTGGCATATAAATCCAAACTTTGTCTCACTGGGAGTTAATTTTTTGTATTTCTAGTGTATTTTTAAATTAGAATTCTGAACTCTGTGTTTAAAGTTTTTTCTTCTGTTTGTGTTTTTGTAGTGCAAATCAACCACAAGGAAAAACCCAAATATTTGCTTTGGTGAATCATATCATCTAGGCCTTGGTGGTGGAATATAGGATGGGATGAGCTGTCACTTCTTCTATAGCTGAATGTTAGTAAGATGGAGACCTTCCTGCCTCAAGGTCTCAGCATTAGCTAAAGAAAATTTCCTTTAAAGTAACACATGAGTTAGAGCAGTATAAACAGTAAGGCTGCCAATTCATTGCTATAGACTTCTGTCAGGAATCTGAGTGAAGTTGGTACTTGATTTTGACATGCAAGTTTATTTTACACCACAAGGTTTGCTTTTTCCAATCATACTTCTCCTCAGGGTTTATTTAGTTTTGCCAATACTAACAAAACTATTTGTGTGGTACCTGCTGGATTATTATCAAAGACATCTAGCAAGTCATTCTACACCCTCTTCTTAACGTCTTTTTAACTCAAGTACATAAACAGTTAACTTATTCCTTAAGTAACTGCCTTCCAAATCCCAAGTCACTTAAGCATTCCCTGATTATGTATTTACTGGATGTCACTTGTTAAATTTTGTTTTCTCAACATTATTAGAGTGAAATGCTCTGGCTATCAGAACATACCAGTGGTGTTTCATACACTGCAGTCATCCCGTGCTTGTCTGGGCCTCTCATCCTTCTTGTACTGCTTTTCCTTGTCAAAATGTTGGCTGAAGACAGAGGCATTTTCTAAACACTTCATCTGGTGTTTGCTTTTTTGCTGCCTCTTTTTTTTTTTTTTTTTTTTTTTTTTTTGTGATTGGCCACTAACTTCAATATCTCTTAGGACTCCTGTGATGGACAAACAGAATGTTTTTTCAGCTTAATAAACTGGAAAGACTAGTTCAGTGCTTAACAAGCAAGAAAATCAATGTCTATTTGCATGCTCTTTCTGCTTTAGGTTACTCTAAATTTACCAGATCTCCCAAGTAATCTCATTTTGAGCTTAATATACTTAACAGTTTATACCACCTCTGCTTTATTTTCTGCTGGCTATCATTGATCAGAGCTGAGAATTCCTGTAGACCCTTGTGTATTTTAGCATTTTTCTGTCATGGCTATTATTATGCATTGTGTTTTCCAGGGACAAATTTCACATGGGATTGGTGAATCAACATTTTCTGCCAAATTTCATGAGTGTTTGGCAAAGTGACAGTATTAATTGAAAAAACCTGCTGGCGGTTCAAGCATGCTAATGTAAACAGGGGCACTTTTTGTTTCCAGCAGTGTACTCTAGCCATTTAGTGGCAGGATTTTAGTTCCTAGTCACATGCAAGCTCTCATGCTGAATGGCAGGTAAGTCTTCCTTCAGGAAGAATATTATTCCCATTCCAGATGAAAACAGATAACGTCAGCTGAAGTTGTACCCCTTCACGAGAAGACTGGTGTTGATTTTGTGATTTGGGAGGGATCTGAGAGAAAGTAGAGCAGGTAAGTTTTCCCTTGAGGTGGTCTTCTACTAGGAAAATGAAGTAGGTGAGGGGACACCTAATTTTCCATCACCAGACGTAAACAGGCGTTTCCAAATCTTCAGTGTTGATGTTTCTGCATCATCTGCCTAGGGGACAAGCACAGGCCTGTTTTTTAGCCTTAAGTGATTTATGAACTATATAATACCAAATTGTTGGTGAAATTCACTTGAGTGGGTACAACTGCAGTCTCCTTTTAGGTTGATAAGCAGGCTTCTGTTCTGCTATAAAGGTGCATTGTTATTTTCTAGTGGATAGAATACTCAAATTCAGATTTGAAAACACTAGGACAACATTTATTGTGAGGAGCTATGATCACCAGTTATAAAATAAGAGGATTTAATTGAGAGCCTGCATAGAGACTGTTGCATCTCACTTGTTACAAAGGCAAATCCTTATCTGCTAGGATCTGCTGTGTTTGCTGGGGCAGATGTTGATGTGCAGCTGCAACTTTCCTCCTGTAGTTCTAGGGAGAAAGAATCGCAACCAGGACGAGCCCAGGGCTCTGCCCATTTACCTACTTTGGCATCGTTAGCCTCTGGGCCCTGATGCTTGTACTCTGCTCTCCAGCTGAGTAGACTTTTTTTGCAGGCGAGGAGGCAACACTTAGAGCCCAGCAACCTGGCCAGAATATTTTAATATTTAGCACTGAAAAGCTATTTCTAGTTCAGAAAGGCATTCTAATTTAAAGTAGCCCTGCTGGTTTTGATGGGACAGGGAAAACAGTTAAGCCCTGCTTTAATATCCAGTTAGTCAGTCCAGATATCAATAAGAAAGTTCCAGCCAGGGCTCAGGATAATTAGGCCACGTATTTATATGGTGCTTTTTTTCTTGTGCTAATACCTGCGCTAGATGTCTTCAATTTATCCTGGGTAAGGATACATTTGCTGTAGTCGTGCTTCTGACTGTGGCGGAGACATAGTCTATGACTCTCATTTCTCAAGGGAAATAGGCAAGTTTCCCTGGCATAAATAGAAAAAAACTAATGACTGCATCTACTTTTCTTCATTATCTTCATCATTTTACTGCTGCTGTTAGGCAACATGTCAGCATTTAGCCATAAACATCTCTGCCATGTAAAAGATGTATGCTGACTTATAAACATCATGCTATATTGCAGGCACACATACGATTTCTGAGTGGGTTTTTTTTTTCCTCCATGACTGCAGGGTTATTTCTGTGGGTGAGATTACTCACTGGTCTGTATCCCTACTTTCTTCTGGTTTTACTAATTGGCCTTTGCTTTAGAAGTAAATCAAACTGCACAGATTTGTGTTCAGATACAAACTGCGAGTACTTCTGGTAACAAAAGTTACCATTTGTAAACTTACATGCTCAGAGAGAAGCACAGAGTTGTTATTGTGGCAATTTTATTTGATGAGAATTGATGTGAATCTTTATGACTTTTACTAAGGAGGAAGACAGCAACAAGACTTGACTTGTTTGTACAAAATCTCTGTTTGCGAGTAAGTTTTCAAAAACTAATGAAAACTTGATCCTTTTTAATTAAACTGCAACTTAGCAACTGAAAGAAAAAATGGCTTGGAATAAATTGATTAAAAATGTAAGAAGGGCTATTATGGAATTTTCCCTGAATGTAAATCTCGTGATGTATTTGAGTCAAATCATTATATGCCACGTTCACAGTTTATACCAGCTGACTTTAAGTGTGCTTCATTAGTGTAATGCCAGTGAGAATTTTCCACTAACTGAAAACCTAACGAATGCAGAAGATTTAACAAGCTTTTAATCCACACTAATCTAAAACATGAAGAATCAAAAATAACAATGAATTTTTCACTTATAATGCAATTGGTCACGTTAGTGATCCACATAGCCTAGAATCCCTATATCATTTTTGAGATCTTAAGGACTGCTAAGCATAGGAAATGTAAGTACAATGTATTCTTTGCAGTGTTTCTCATAGGAAACTCAAACCTGGCTCTGTTCTTAGGCTGTCTAATTATTACAGCGCTACTAAAATCCATCTTAAAAACAAGAACAAATTTATATAAAATAAATTCTAGTGCTTCAATACATCAGTCCTTAAGATGAGTTTTGCATGATCTTGAATAAACTTGTGCTTTATAGGGGCAGCATGCTTATTTTATGCAATGCTAACAGTAATATTTTTTTTCTGTAAAATGTAAATGGATTCAGAGTTTTTGTTTTATTGCTGTTCCTGGCAATGACTTATTATTTGTTCATGGGAGGAGTGAAAGACTTAAACTGAGAGTCTTAAACTGAAAGTCTCTTTTTAACATTTCTAGGTAGAGGGGCTGATTCTGATCTCATAATTTTTATACTTGAGCGACTTCAGCGCTGCTGCTATTGTTTTTATGCCATCCAAAGGCATGATCTGGCTCAGCGGGAAACTGGAGAAGCTAAAGTTCAAATAATTAGCGTTTGCTGAACATTATTGGGGGATCGGTAATATTTCAGACTAAGATTTTTAATCTTTTTATTCAATTAATTAAATTTTATTAAAAGCCACGGTGAATACAGGCGTTGATAGTCCTGTTATGTGGCTGCATCCAGCTTTAAAGCCAAGTTTGAAATTACTTCCTGTCTGCAACTTTTTTAGCAGTCAGACTGAGTTACGCTGGTTGAATAAACCCACAAATGTCACTAAGTAATGATAGCTTACCATAATTGCTAAAAAATCCTAATATTGCCAAAAAGGAAAGTCATGTGCAATGGACATAGAAATCACGGAAATTAGTGTACTCTTCAAAAAGCTTGTGAAGTTTCTTTGAGCTCTGATGTTACAAAGCCATTAATATGCAATCAGATTTTTTCATTAACATAAATCTTTATGTAGTATAATGTCAAATGAGTGAAAAGTGAGAATTCAACATAAGAGTTTTAAGCATTTTGTAAGGAGGGTGATTTAAAAAGGGATGATTTGGTGACAGAGACAGGAATCTCAGTCTACAGACTATGCTCCATTAATGACTCTATCTTAGGTGATATAATAATATAAATATAGTGACAGGGAGAGCCAAATGTGGGATTTTTGTTCCATGATGGAATATTGAGAGGTTTCAGTTGTTTTCTGTCATAAGCTAGGCTAAAATGTGGAAATTTTGAAATTTTAATTATTTTTGTAAAATATTCTATTTATTTCTGAATTGTGACGTTATTGATTTTTACATACATACACACACATACATACACACTTTTAAAAGCAATTAGATTTTTAGGTAACGATTCAGCTGGCAAATCACATTGGTCTTGCGTTGCCTTAGAAGTGCTACACAATTATACCTGGACATCAAGTGCTGCTCAGAAGGGTGGAAGACCCTCAGCCATGTACGCTGTCCTAGTATGCATGTCTTACACACCTTAGAGTATCTAAAATAGGGTTAGATGCATATGTTCAAGCAGCTGAATACCATCATTACAATCATACGTGTAACATAATTTCTATTGCTTTGGTTTTGTGTGTTGTAGAAAGAATAAATCTTTAAGTTAAAATTAATTCTATGGAGAACATCATGAAGTAGAGCATTTGATTATTTAACTCACAGTTGTTTTCACTGGGAACGGTTTGCTATAGAAATTTTTTTAATCTTTACTAGCTCTTTGTAGTGCCTTAGTTCAAATGACAGACAGTAGCAGTAGATACCAACCAGATAGGTAGTTTGAATTGCTGGGAATGTTAATACAAGCAGTAGTTCAAGAAACTAAATTCAGCCACAACAAATCAAGTGAAATTTGTACTCAACTGTTTTCAGACAGGATTTTTAGCACTGTACAATAAGTATATTTTTAGCACTTTGCAATAAGCATATAAGACACATAGATGCTTTGTTTCACATAGGTAGGAAAATGAAGCTGCTTATGAAGAAAGCTAACACTGAAATGAAAATTAGGAAAAAATTGAAAATGTGATATGTGGAAAAGATCTAATAGAGTGCTCTGGTCCTATGAAGAAGCAAGTACAATAAACATATATTTGAAAATTTGCATGACTTCCATCAACACGTTGTGGGGCTGACAGAGAAAGGGTTACAAAAGCTTGCTGTAGAAGGTCAATTTTATGCCCTTTGCTTTGGCAATGGTTAAGGAGAAGATATGGAGTCAGACCTGATGGCTGTGAACATATGTTACTGGCAGTATGAAAACAGAGGCAAGTTATATGAGTAAAAAACTTTTGGAGCGAGAGAGCAAGTCAAGCCTACACCATAGTTGCAGAGCCCCACAGTCATGTGGGCAACAGCCACCTCAAAGGAGCTGTACATGTAAGCTGAGACCTCAGAAAAATGTTTTCTGCTGTCTGGTGTAAGAAAAATCTGGAAAGCCGGCAGAGAATCCTCCATTACTCTGGCAGCCTGCCACTGTGCCTGGGAGTGGTGGCTTCAGACACGCTTGTGCGTGTGGAATTACCCTTCCACCATTCCATGGTCTTCAAAGGCTTTCTGTCAGTGTTGGCCTGTTTGAAAGCACAGCTAATGAACCCACTCCCTGAGGTCCTGTACCAGAGCCGTTCATATTGCCTTCGCCATGTTGACAACTCAATGATTTGGGTCCCCCTCTGTGCTCTGTGGTGACTTGTGTATGATATGGAGACAACCCAAGACAGTACCAGTAGTTTACCTCAGAGAGACGTTGTAACGTTCAGCATCTACAGTAGGTGTAAACTTCTTTGATTAGAGAAGTTTGCTCTGCAGCTTTTAGGTTTTGAAGCATTTTACAAGCCTTACATGAGGTTATCCTCCATCTTTTATACTGGAAGGGACAGCCTGGCTGGTACTACACCATAAGTGATATAATGTGTCCTATTGGACAAGAACAAAAAGACAAAGGGAAGAAAGGAAGAGCCTATTTAGAGATAAATTCCCATGAGGAAAACCAAAGTTTTATCACAGGAAGGAGAAAATCAAGAACTAGTTCTCCAGTACAAGGAAGAGAAATGTTGACAGGAGGTGCATCAGCACAGTCCAAGACACATTATTTTTCTTAAAATTGTGGATGCTAGTTTCCCCAATTTTTATAGCTAAAGCATTAAAACTAGAATGTGGTAAAGGCAGAGAAAGTAAATGTATGGGTATATACAACTGCTGTATTTAATCTTTCACACGGAGAACACAACAGGGAGAATACTTTGTGAAAAGACCTTTGTTCAGCATTAATGACAGAAACTGTAGCAGAGAAAGCCAACAAACTTAACATGCAAATAGCGACGATCATGAATCAGCTCAGTCTCCTGTTTGTCAGCGTAGGAGAAATACAGTATGGTAGACATAGGAAATCAATGCAACCACCACACTTTAAATACTCTGAGCTTCTAAAGGTCAGACCAGCCTGGCTATTCTGCATTCACTCACTTCTGTTACAGTCCCATTCTCCTTCTGCTGAGTTTGTCTTAAAAAAAGAGAAAATTCCTTAAGCTTATGTGGTTTTTGTCCCTCCCTCAACTTTTGTAATGGTACTCATGGCACCTCAGTAAATAACTTTTGTCAGAAATACTTGAAGCAATCTTTTTTTCTTTTTTTCCTTAAAAAAATCTTGTACTCGAGGAATTTCTGGTAAAGTATGCCAAAGGACCATCTTTTTGTTGGGTGTTTGTACAGCACCTGCTCCTGCATCTGTGCATCCCATGTATAGGGGACACACAGATACGCATGTTTGATGCTATGGCTAAACTAACAATAGTGAAGCAAAACTGAGTTGGCAGTTGGATTTAAGCAGTGATCATCATTAGGCGTCCGACCTAGCAACTCTGCTTAATTTCTGAGGGAAGCTCTTGTGTTTGAGTCAGGCCACGATCAGGCAGTTGGTGAAAGAAGGATTGGGAGTATCTTAATGTTTGTACGAGGGTGACCTTGACAAGCATGAAAAAAGAAATCTTTGTATGGACAAGAGAGCATAAGAAATGTGGCGTTAACTTCCAGTTTACATATGAGACTCTGATTTCATAACGTAGAACTGCAGAAGTGTTGGCTGGAAGGGACCTGTGAAGGTCCAACCATATGCTCAATGCAGGACTGTCACCAATGGTAGATTAGCTCAGCTGTGGCTTTGTTTAGCTGAGCCTCAAAAACATCTAAGAATGGAGATTCCAGCATCTCTATGGGCAGAAAAATAAACACAAAAAGAGCCCCATAAATCAAACTGAAGCCAAGTGATGAGTTGCTTCTGGTGAATCATTTCTTTGTGCAGACCTGAAAGAACATGTACAATTAAAAGTGAGGATTTGGTTATTCTGCTTGTTTTAATTTTCACAGATCGTGGGCATCCATAATACGCTGAAGAGATGCATTATTTTTGACACAACCATGTTTCTTCACTAGCATCTGGGTAATTTATACCTAGCAGTAGCAGGCATAGCCAATAAGCCATAGGTACAATTTGGATGAGCAGGTGAAAGATTGGTAGAGAGCAATCCTTTATGCATTAAGCTACCATTTGTCAAATGGGGCTATATTCATACATTGCTATGGGTTGCACAGAACAGACGTCAATATATAGAAGAGAAATCTGACCGTTTGCTCAACAACTGTGACTTCACTTGCACCTTTCAGCTGGGCAATAGACTGCTCTGAAGGAGCCATGTACAGCAGGGTGTGCGGTGATCCATGTTGCAGGCACCGTTGGATCACTTTCCTCTTTTGCAGTAGGGACAGTCATCTGGGTGGGTGAGTGTGTGCTGTTAGTGTAGCACAAAGATCGTAGTGATTTATGCTCCTGGGAAAAAGCAAAATGTGTTGGTTTTTCCCCCACCTGGTGCAAAATGTATGCAATATATGAGCACCTCTACAGAAATTCTGGGGTCTCCTGAAAACTTAGGCATAAAAACAAACTTTAAAAACGTGGTTGTGGGGGACAGTATTGGAACGTGTATGCTGCAATGTCATGTAGCAAATATTTTTCAATCGTATGATTACTTTTCTCTTTTTGGCCTGAGATCTTGTTCCTACTTGCTGTTTCTGAATGCTGTGAAATTTTGGTTGCACAACAAGACAGTTAATTTAAATGACTGTTAACAGCATTTCTACATAGCTCGCTATGGGTTTTAAGAGCTACATGGATGATAATTACTAATTTCACATCGCTCTTATGAGACGTGTGCAATAAAGAGATGAATCCGTAGTGCTTTGGTTATGAGAGTAAAGCAGAGTATGTTGTCAAAGCAAATTGGTAAAGTTGAGGTTTCCTGATGTACTAGTGGTGTGACACTTTGTCTTGCTTTACATTTGTAAACTAGGAAAAATACCTATTCAGGTACAGATTCTGATGATGACTGGAAGGAAACCATCTAGTTTCCATAAGATTAGAAAGATACATAGAGCAGAACGAGACCAAATTGTCACCAGGGAATTCAAATTCAGAACCTGGGGCTTCTGTACCATCACATCTTGCAAACACTACTTAGCAAACCACAGTACAATTTAGTAGTATGCACCCTAACCAATCTTGCTAGGTTTTGGATAAAATAATTACCACAGTGCTGTTTGTAAGTTTTCTCACCTTTCTAAGGTTGTCAGTACTCTCAAGCTGATTGCAAGAGGCCAGGAGAATTACTGAGTTTTCGATGTTATAACAGTAACTAATGCCACTTTAAAGAAGCAAAACAAAGCAAAAGCAACAACAAAAAGTCCCTTTGGTCCATGGAAAACAAAACCCACTAATTCTGGTTTCTTTAGCATTTCCATGATGTCTGTGAGTATCACAGGACATATAAAAAAGTGAATACTCTGCATCCTATTGCCTTGCAAGAGTCAAGTGATACTATCCTCAGCATAAAGATGGAAACTGAGATAAAGTACAGAACCTGCTACTTTGAACTATATTTGCTTTTTTAAAGTAGTGTTTTCAAACATTCAACTCATACACATGCTTTGGAATTCCATTTTCACGATTTTTGAAGTTCCCTATTTACAGTCCAAGTTATCCTCTGGTGCCTCCAAAAAGAAGAGAAGTTTTATACATTTTATACATTTATACATAAAGCCACATCCTTGACTGCTTTAGTCTTTAGCTTCCTGACTGACATTTTCAATTCAGAAATATTCTAAAAAATCTATTTTTACTCAGTTAAAGCTGGTGTCAATTTTACAGAATTGCTATCTAGACTAGTTTGAAAATTGTAATCTACAGGTGAAGTGATATTCCCAAGTTGCTTCATATTTGTCTTTGGTAATGGGATTTTATAAAAGTGAATACTCAGAGCTCTGCTCTGTATTTGCTCCAGGTTGGGCTAAAAATCTCACACAAAAGGAACTGGATCTGCTTGTGCTTTGTTGGAAGAAAGAATGCATGTTTTTGCTTGATCTGGTTGTACTTAAGTTCATTAAGTCTGAAAAAAAAAAAACCTGGCAAACACAGTGTCATGTGTAGTTTTGTTTGTTTATTTGTCTTTTGCCCAAAATTGCCTGTAGCAGGAGTTTATGTCCATCTGCAACTGTCTCAAAACTGGGCTTTCTCTTGTAAAATGGACAGAAGTTATGGTTTTTCGCCCTTGATTTTTGTTCTTAAGATTTTACAACATTCTTTCTGGTTGAATAGCTGAATAGCAAAGCAGAAAGTCAGCCATTTATAGCACGTAATTAAGTTCTTTATATGCTGAACATTTGTCATTAGGATAGGAAAAAATGTTTGCTTCTCTTGTGTAGTGTTCTGACAGTAAATATTGTGAATACATTTCTTTCGTTGTTAGAGGTGGATTTTTGAGAAACAAACCTTTTAACATTGCTTTTCTTTGCAAAGAAAACGGCTGAGGTGTAATAGAAGAGGCTGCAAATTAGAAGTGATCTCTAACACAAGGAACGTAGCAAAACTCACACTTTTGTTGCACATCTTCACAGAATGCTGTGTGTTACATTTTATGACAATCAGTGCAAATCAAGCACCACGCACCATGCTGAGCTTGGAATTGGCCTTCAACATGCAACCCTCAGGACAGAAATAGGTGGTACCGGTGGGGATGAAAACTGGTTTGGATCAAAACTATGAAAAGTAGAAAAATAGATCTCCTAACAACAAAATCACACCTGGTGTTAAAGCCTAGTCTCTCATTAAGCAATGATTATTGCCTGCTGTGTATAAAAATAGCCAACACAAATAGCACAGCTTAGCAGTGTTAATTTAATAGTTGAATGTGCTTATGAGTGTTCAGTGGAGCAAGGCGAATAATCTGGCAGGAGTACTATATTGAATGATTTTAGTCCCTCTTTTCTACTTATGGAATAACCACAAACAGATCGCAATTTCCTTGAGTTCATCTCTTCAAATATTTTTTATTAATAGCTTTTGCCAGATACAATTTACTGAGTTGATTGATCATGAATATTCTGAATTTAAATGATAGTGCATATTTGTGGCTAATCAGATAAGTCACATTTTATCATTCTTGTTGACTGACTGGGTTGAGTACACAGTGGCTGTCAGGGAGCTCAACCCAGGCATAAATAAAAGGAAGCAAATGTACAGAAGCACACATATTACTAAAGTATGATATTTCCCAAACCACTTTTGTATTATTTACCTTCAGTATAGGTAGACTCTTCACTGATGCATTAACTACATAGTAGAATGGGACTTGTAACTTTGCGCTTAATTAAAAATTATATTCTAGTACCGCAGATGTGTATTTTAGTGGGTAACGTGCATGCTATGTTTCATTCACAGAGTAAGGTGAAATAAGTCTTATCCATTGCCTTTCCAATATGGAAGGAAAAGTCACACTGCAAAGGCATGGAAGACAAAATTTAAATACTGTATCTTCAGACTGAATGTGAAATTCACACACCTGCTGATAGCCTGCCCGCCCAATGATGAATCGCAAGTGAGAGAATAAGACGATGCAGTGCCATCAGGCAGGGCTGCAGTGTGCTGGGATTCACCTGAGAGAGCGGTAAGCCACAGGGGATCGTTGTGACATTAACGGGGGTGAACACAACAGTGAGGACGCTGTGCAGAAAAAGAGGCCCACTGGTAGACCAGGAGGGACCCATGCCATCTATAGGGTCCCTTACTCTTAATTTCTTCTGCTTTAACTTTGGGTGTGTTGTCCTGCCTCCAGGTACTCACTTTATGGAATTTTTTAAAAGCTAACTCATTTGGACCTGGTGAGAAGTTCAGCTTGTGCTTTGTAATATGTGCTTCATGTTATGAATTTGCATTTTGCATAGACCTACAGGGACCTGGTGCCATTTGGGGTTTTGGATGCAATGGTAATCAACTTATGCTATAGCCACCGACATACAGAATAGGCTGGGGCTTTGCAGATCACTCTTTTGTGCTGATTTGATGTTTGTACAGTATGTATGATGTGCATCACAGAAGAGCAAGGCTATTTTATTTTTTTTTTTTCTCAGTGCTTGAGCCAGTGGAGAAACCTAGGAGGTGTTTTCCTATTGAAAATCCACTGTATCTCAAATACACTTAACTTGCACATAATTTCTGCTAAATTTTATCACTTGTTGCTTCTACTTCTATGCCCAGCAGATGCTTAAGAATCTTTTCCATAATAAGAATAAAACAAAATCATGGATACATCAATGTATTCTTTGTTTAAAAGACAAAAATCTCCAAGCTTTTGATCCCAATTTTACCTGGATTATTTGAAATCTAAAACCAACCATTACTTCATTTCTGTTCTACGCTCTGACTTCAGCTGGAGCCATAGTACAAAGAGATAACAAATGCACTGTTATGTATAAGTTATCCTATGGTCATGTTTTCATCTGAGGCTTTTGGAAGCAAGTCAAGATGAAATAAGAAGTTAAAATAATCTTGAAACATAGCTGGTATTGATTGTCTTATTTAATGTTTTTCCAACTCTTTCTACCTCTGGAAGTTGCTGAGAATTTATCCTTATAAAAGGCAGGAGGCAAATTAATGATAATTGGGAAATAATATCCTAAAAGGATGCTTGAAAGAAGAAACTATCAGAGTTGTTACAAAACTTGCAAAACCAGATCTGGAGCATCACTATAGACCTCTGTTTTGGCACATAAGGATTGTTTTAATTCAGCTTTCCAGCCTCTTCCTGAGATCCTTAGGTAGCTATTCAGCTATAGGAATTCAAGATTTCTTTCAAAAGGCCAGGAAGGGGGAGCAGAAGCTGGGAAGCTCTTAATGCATTGCTAATTGATGGTGCTGATTTTATAGGTACTGAAGGTGGAAGGTATCGCCTGCTTTCATGTAGGGCACAACTCTGCTCCGTTTAAACTCTTTGACTTGCTAGGCTGATTAGATGTTGGGTGTGGTTCTGCAGTGACTAGAATGAGACACCCGTAACTGTGTAATATTTAAATACTCATTTATAAAACTGAGAATACTCATTCTGAAATCAAGCTAAACACCTTTTTCTGAGCATTTCTTTACTGATAGTACTCACTTATACTTTCCTCCACTTGCCTCCCCTTCCTCCTTTTAAAAAAAAAAATAAATAAAATCTTGCAAAAGAATTTTTCCCAGCCAAATGCATTTGCTGGTCCAATTTGCTGCAGACGGAACTGTATTAGCCCAGCAGGAAGAAAAGCATGAGAGGATTCTTCAGCTGGTTTAAAGTTACTTGCACAGCCTTTCTCCCAAATGTATGAAACCACAACTCTAGCACCTTTTGACACAAGGTAACATAAGAAATAGTACCATCAAATGAATGGCTCCTTTTGTCAGGAGAAGTAGGACAAAAATTGAATTTTTATTCCAAGAGGTGTTAAGCAGTTTCAGCATTTAGTGATTCACTGACAAATACCTGCACTCCATGCTGCCTAATCCCAGGTTGCTTTTATTTGCAGATTTAAGTTTGAGTTTAACAAACATTGAAATTTGCCACAAAATGGAACTTCAGTTCCAGTTATGGCAAGTGAGTTTTTAAAACACATCTAAATAGGACCTCTATTGCCTGGAAGATGTAGTACTTCCACTTTTTCTTGCTTATTTGGACAATTGATAAGGTTTTCAAAACGTGGATAACAAGGCATGGACACAGCTGATTTTGCTGTAGCAGAAATGAAAGGAAGGAATCTCAAAAGTTATCTGTATCAAACAAAGGTACTGTTTCATTTAAATAATAAAGCCCTGAATTAAATAATAATAGTTAGAATTACTGTATGGTTTAGAACATATCCATAAGTGTAGGAATGCCTCTGTCTCACTGAGCTCAGAGTGATATGTATGCAGCATCTTTTCTCAGATGTCTTCCAGTCATTAACTCCCAGCTGGTCTCCTTCAGCCAAAGCTGGTGTAAACTTTGGGAGTGAACTGAAAAATCCTCTCTTCGCTCCTATCTGCCTTAATTGGAAATGATTAAAACCCGTTGATACAGTGGATGCTACAAAGCTCGCTCTCTCATTTATCCCTAGGAAGAAAATGCTTTCTAAGGATGGGTGATGGATGATGTTCTTTATTTCCTGGTTTTGGAGAGATTTTTAGTTCATTTACCTAGATTTTCTTTGAAATGTAAACACACCTAGGGTTAGGTAGGTGCCTTTTTAAGTGAGCATGTTACAGCAGTAGATATTTGATACAACTGATCCAGCCTGGGTTTACAGTCCATTGTAATCTCCCATTCCCTTCCTCCCATTAGTATCCCTGCATTGCGCATGCTACCTTTTCTGCCCCTGTTTCCCCTCACTCTTCTCCCTTCCTTCTCCACTATCCTCTTCTAAAATCTCCTCTACTTCACAGATACCAAATAACTTTAATTGTACTCAGAAAAGTCCCAGCTTGTGTTTGTCTTGGCATTGTCTTGGCTTTTACCTCACATTTGCCTTTGAATCTGCTGCGTCTACTAAAGACCAGAAGAAACCTGCCTAATTTTCCTAACTGCATCTGTTAGCCTCCTAAAGATTTTTCTTCTACCTTCAAATCTATTGAAGTACTGAATTTATCCATGGGAATTTGTATCTTATGCATATACCCTCCTTCCTCAGGAAGACAACATCAAGGTTAGAGACACAGCTTTAAAACTTAATTACAAGCATCAGGGGGAAGACGGAGTGATCAAGGCTTTCAGCTTTCTGGGCCATAGGTAAGATGTGATATATGACAAACATTAAAACCGGAGATGATGCACAGTTCATTCAGGAAAATTTAAGCACTGTAGGATGATGTGTACACAAATTGACTGTTTTCTAGAACCACTGTGGTGATTTATGAACTCAGTGATTTCTAAAATAAGAAATGAGAATCTTTCATGGAAAGCTGTCTTTACTCCTCTAAATGAGTGACTAGCTGACACATGGAATAAGCCAGCGAGAGGTCTGCTGTCACAACAGGTATGGGTTTACCTGAACTTTTGTTGGAGTGGACATTTAAAAAAACAAACCAAGAAAACCCCCAGTATTCTCTTAGAGTGCTTTATGCCACACTAGTTACATCACTCCTGTTTAATTTTCCTTCACTAACTGAGAGCTCTTTGGTGAAGTTCTAAAACAGTGCTCCGTTATATTTTCTAATTATCTATGTAGACAGCTGTTGTTAACACTGAATTTCAGTATGTGTGGAAAAATAACATTAATAGAAAAAAATGGACTTTTTTTTAAAATTTATATCATTTCTAGATTGGCTCAAATGAGACTTTTCTTAGAATTAGGAAAAAAAACCTGAAACAATAGAGCTTTGACTAGTTTTACTTGATCTGAAATTGGTTCATCCTGCTTCATAGGCTCTGTATAATTTGACCTTGAGTGAAAGAGCTTTCATTCTTGATAGAAACTAATTGTATGTGTGGTGTTCAAATCATAGTGTTAAAATGAAATTAGTACTGCACAGGAGGGGATAATACAAGGAAAAACATACTGTCTTAATGGGCTATAAACCTTCTGAGTGAAGCACTATTTTCAGATCAATGAGATAGCTGTAAAGTCATCTTTACTATCTATGATTCAAGTACACCCCTGAAAGTTATAATTTATACCCTAAATAAAAAGACTGTAGAGACTGAAAAACTGCGCTCTGATGCTGCGAGATGTCCTCCCCTGGGTCAGCAGGGTCAGGCAGTGTTCTTAGGCTGCTCTGTAAAAGCTTCCTAGAAGAATAAGATAGGGGCACGTGTACCTTGTGTCATGGCACTTGCTAATAACCTCCTCGTAGTCAACTGTCTGGTGCAGAAGGGTGCTGTAAGGTTCTGGGTAACGTGTGTGTTTCAGTAACACGACGACAAGCCTTCGAGAGTCCATGACGGTTTGGATTAGAGCTGAGATAAATTAAGAATTATACCAAATTTTAGTGCCAAGGACTGACGTGCAAAACTTTTAATATGTTCGTTGAAGGAAAGTCAGATTTAATTACATTAATATGAATCTTTGAGTTGTGCTCTTTTCTCTTAAGAGCACATGTCATAAATTAATGCTGTTTCCATCTTTGTTTTTTTACAGCACGCTTCACTTTCACAGTGTACACAGTGATCTGATCTCAGCTTGTTTGCTCTGAAGATAATGTAAGTTTTGCCAATGACTTTGACTGTGCCCAGTAATTGCTTGTAATATGCAGATATAACTATCTCTAATAATACGTGCTGTATTTAAAAAATAGAAGGAACAAGAAATGTAAAGACATAATACTGAAGAACTCTGGGGCTTTGGTTTTCATTTTCACTACACCCCCCTTTTATATTGGTTAGCTCTGGGAATGTAAAGCACTCTTTAAATGGTATAGTTATAAACTTGGGTCTCTTCAAAGCTGTGTTACTGTGGCACAAGGTAAAGAAGCCTTTGCATACCAATGGGACTAGCACCTAGGAATGACCCCCGCCCCATCCCTTCCTTAGTGTACCTATCTATAGCAGTTTAGAATGTATTCTTTAGGCAGCTGCACTTCCAGCTGTGGTGATCTCTTAGGTAATGTGATAGAATAGGGAAGTACAAGACAAATGTGGTTTAAATTTGGAAATAATTTAGGTGGTGTGTTCGAACCCTCTTCTTCTGTAAATAGCAATATGGTATTGAAGACTGTGTGTTGCAGGAAAAGTGCTGGCTCTACAGCACAGAAGCCCTTGTGGTAGTGAGTCTGTTCTGTGCTCTTGCATCAGGGTAAGATAGTCTTTGCACATCCTCATCCAGAAGGGTCTGCTGCTATTTCAGTATTCACTGCCCTTTGCATGGGCTTGACTCAAACAGAAGACAGTAACTAATAAAATGCTGGCTTAAAAGGAAAAAAAGTCTGAGTGGTCTACAGACCACTGCTGCTTCTGGACTGTGATGAAAGGAGACTGCCAAGGATACATGGAAGTGTCTCCTCCTCTGTCAGGCAGTAGCATGCCCAGCGCTCCTGCTCTCCAGTCACTCTTACACTGGAGCGTGGTTTGGGTGGAGGATAGCTGCTCCTGTGACTGAATTGCTGACTGCGGTAGGGTGCAGTGAGCACTGTCACCACACCCCACCGTATCTTAGCTGGAGTGGATACCATCCTGGGCAGGGCTCGTGGCCAACTGGAAAAAAGCGCTATCTGAGATGTTCAAAAACAGGCAGCAGGTGTGCATAAATTGAAATTGTTTTTTGGTAAGTGCCATAAACGAGTATGAAGATCTTCACTAGTTTAGGTAGGGAAGTGAGAACCTAAATTGACGTGTCCTTTCTGTTTTCCACCCTCTGTTTTGGAAATATTTCTCAGCAGACTGGAACAGGATGAAGCTTGTACTGCTTCTAAAAACAAATTTAAATGTGCAGTGTGAAGGTAGCTTTATAGAAATGTTGAAATATCAGATATGATATCCTGCCCTCTGGAATATTCAAAGACATTTAGAAAGACTATTGCACTGGAATTATACCTGTTGCCACTCCTGTGATATGCATTTAGCAGTGACTTTTCCCCCTTTAAAGCCATATTTCTGAGTCTACTTGTTAAGTGGAAAGAGTCTCAGCTTTTATTTAAACAAACAAATTTCTTTCTTCAGAGAAAGACTTGCATGTGTAAAATCAAACTGAAGGCAAGAAAAAACAAAATTCCTGTCTTGGACTTTTGTGTAGTGTGTTTCAGTTTAAGCCAGTCTCAATATTTGTGTGCCTAAGGCTGACAATACTGATTAGGCATAGTCCTGAGACTGTAGAAAATGGAGATGGCTGTTTGTATTTGGGTCTTTCCCTTATCTTACTTTATTGCAGAGAAAGAGAGAGGAATTATAAAAAAAATAGTTCCTGAAAAGTGTCTATGGCAGATGCATCGTCTCTTCAGAGTTTCTGATCCAAAGCCTCTAATCTGATTGCTGGAAAGGATGGGATCCCAAGGCCACCTCACTGGCATGTCACTACGCTTGTACTCATTTCAATTCCAGCCCTACTCAGCTTCTTCCCTTCCTTGGCACCCCAGGTGGAGAAATTTGGCAAGACGGCTAACCCAGGGAAATAGGTATTTTCCCATGTAAGCTTAGCAACGGAGGAAGTCTGTTCACCACTGAATCATTTGGATGCCCTTTTTTACTCAGGTAACACCTATTCGTTGTGTGAGACTAAGAAGGCACGTAAAGTAAATGAAAGAAATGATGACATGAAATTGAAATATCCATATCTACTTATGCCCCTTTTTTATATATAAATAAAGCAAATCACGATTCTCTTCGTACTTCTCTGTAGTGAAATTCTGATGTTATAAATGTATTTGACAAAGAGCTTTGAGTAAGCATTGCTTGTCAAGAAAGCCCCGATCCTGCAAACTTCTCATGAATGAGTAATCACTTGATCCTCTTGCGTTCTTTGGAGTTCCTTCAGACTGAGTAAAAAGGGCTGGACTGGTCTGAAAAAACATACTATCTCTTCCATATACATTCCCATTTTAACTTTTCTAGCCGAGGGGAGTTGTTCAGAGATTTTGATTAAAACTGTAAAATACGTACTATTAATATACAATTTCTAACAGGAAAAATGTTGCTAAATTACAAACTGTACCAGTTCACACCGCTGGACTCTCATTTCTAATTTATTTCTTGTCAACAGCACAAAATGTATTTGGCATCTTTGTTTAATGTTCACACATCTGAAACTGCTGCCGTGGCTCTTTCCAACAGGCACTGGAGTTACGCTCCACTGAAATTAAAGGAATTTCATTTGCTTATATCTTTGGCAACTGGACAAGAGAGTCGATAAGAGAAAGTCTTTGCCAACCGTATAACAGCTTAGCAGCGATACGGGATAGTGTATGTGAGGTACATCTGCGAATCAGCAAATGATTGAATGAAATATATTTGGCTGCATTAAAAAAAAAAGAAACAATGTATTTTTTTTAAATTCACAGACTTATACAGGATCCTTTGGAAGAAAGACGACTATTTCATTTCCATGCCGTAATTGTCAGTTTATAGTTGAAGGAATGCTAGTTAGCAGTGACTAATAGCTATGCAAAAGAAATACAACATTAAACAATACTTTGCTGCTTCAGTATTTTAATCATTATTCTTCTAAAAGCAAGGACTGTTTTATAAGCAAAGCAGCATTGTTAGTAACCAAATCAACATCAACTGTCATGTTTTGAAAAGCCAGAAAAAGAACGCAGTCATCGCTTCAAACTGAAGGTTTTCTTAACTTTTACAGTGCTGTAAACTGTCACTAACTCCAGTGGGATCTGAACGTATTTTTTTGTTGTTACTTCCCCTTTCAGAGTATCCGAAGTGAATTGCAATCAGAGAGGAAAGTTGGCTAGAAGGGATGATGTAACTGAAGCGCAGTATTTTCAAATAGAGGTGGGTTTTTTCCATGGAAAATGCTGGAAGTATGTAATATTTAATTACCTGTAAGAAATACTTACCTGTAAGAAATGCTTTTTAAATTTTTCATTAAATAAGGACTACTGTAAAACCATTTGGGGGCTTGAAAAATACGTAGGCACTTTATAAAAAATATCTTTCAAGAAACAACTGAAAAAAAAAACCAACCCAGTTCGATTCCTTTAAAAACAAATGAACTACAAATAATGGGTTTGATGTAAATTGACAAATTACTTCAGCTGATCTGAGCAGAAATGTTGGTGTGGGCAAACAGCTCGGCTGTAAGAAAATGAAAATGTGCGTATTTTCAATTTAAAATGAGATCTAGAGAATATAGATACCCTCCAGACAGAAGCGCACAAGATGAAATTTGAAACATATTTATGGAAAAATGCAAATATTTTGCGCATGAATTATAATGTGGCTGTAACTCTATTGTTTATAGCTGAAATTTGAGATACGCGATATACCCAAAGTGAAAACAGTTGTGAGTAAATGGGAAATTTTTCTTCATTCTGCAGAAGTATTAGACAGATACTGACAGTCAGCAAAGCAAGCCCTTGAGTTTCCAGTCCATGTCTAGAGCCATTAGTTCAAGTCAGGTTCCACCAATCTGTTTTACCATGAACAAAGGCCACGCAAAACGTCACTTCCAATAGCGGAGTCTAAAGATTTCCATTACATAGCATCACCCCAGGGGTAATATATTGAAACACAGAAAGGATGCCCATTTCTATGTTGATTACTTGACAAAATTGTACGAGGATTAAAACAATTGTACTTGGTGAAATTACTTAAAGCTGGAATTGACATAACAGAGAATTCAGGCCCTGAGAACTTATTCGGTTAATTCTGAATGAATTGAAACCTAAGGATAGCACTTTCTGGGACACCTGCAAATAGCAACACAAAAACTAAGAGAGGTTTGCTCTTTTTAGTTTAAGCAGTGGTCTTAGCTAGATACCTTAAAAAGAACAGCTCTACACTTTTAACAGTCTCTTGATTTTTGTGATGATTTGAGGGTAATCTAACCTCTAAATTGGCGTCACGCTTTCCTATGGGCAATTTGTGACAAAAAAGGAAACTGAGGAGATAGGAGCATTATCTAAATGATATGAGGAAAAGCAGTGGGACATCCAGATGAATCAAATTTACCCATGTCAATAATCAGAGCAGTAGTATTTATAATTGCCATAATATTAACCCAGTTTCAGAGTGTAATTCGGCACACATTTTGTTTCCTTTCTAAAAGGAACAGAAAATCCTTACCAGTAATAACTTAGTTATAGTACATTATGAACTTTTAGACAGGGAAACATGTCCAAAAGTTTGTGAGAGTTCTCAAAAGGGAAGTGTTTGTGACAGTTCCAAAATTTTTTTTTTATAATCCAATTATGTAAAAGTGAGAGATTGCTGGAAATAAAATTTTCCCTTAAAAAGGAAAAAAATGTAGTTACTTTCCCTTGCAGATGGGAGGTATCATGGAAGCAGCCTTAACCATGGAAAGGGGATGGTTTTGCTGCAAGGGGTAACATAAATCAGATACATCTTTGGAATTAATTCCACTACAATTTTTTGCCACTAGTTCCAGAATCTAGGAAAAATAACCCATATATAAATGAAAATGTAGTTGTTTTCCACCTTAGGGATATAGAACAGATTAATTTAATTAGATTAATCTGCTGCTTGAGTGGAAAATATCTCGGTGGAGTAAAGAGACAGGAAAGCTAAACTTCTGAAACTTTCTTAAAGTCCAAGTTAAGCTACCTCAAATAAGTTTCCCTTTGATTTCTTGAGAAAGAAGATGAAAAAAAGTAGCATAGAATATTAGCCATTCTCCGTGACCACAGCGATGAAGGGATTTTTCTTAATTGTACAGAGCTGCTTCCCTTTCGCGTCTTCTTGTCTTCAGATTCAGTATGTATTCAGTTTTACAGTTTGCTGTTTTCAGTATCGTAATCATGTCAACTGTTGACTGTCTTTCTCTCTAGTAGGGACATACAAGATGGTGATGGCTGTCAATATTCACTGACAAGTTTTTTCAGACAGGAGAAAATGCTATTTGAATGCCTGTTATGCCTATATCATAGTACTTTTTCATGAAAGCAGAAGGGGAAAAATGTGAACATAACAAGGAAGACATCACATTTAGTATGTACAGAATCTTCCTTTCTGCAAAACCTACTTATTTCTTATTTCTGAAGTTAAGACATCATCCAGAAAAAAGGAGTGCACATTGGTTGCAATTTTTGTGTGTAATTGCAATTTAAAGTTTCATGTTCTTTTAGTAGTAATGAGAAACAAATAGGAAACAAGTTTTGTGCTTGCACGCACAAAGAAGTTTTATCTCTGAAAGCAGAATTAGGGTGATTTTCATTCTCTTACCTACTTTAGATGTTTGGTTTGTTTATATATTTGATTTTGCCTGCTTGAAATCGGCTCTAAAAGAAACTTACTGTTTTCTGTCTTCGATGTTAAATCTGGCACAGGGTATGGAATCAGTGCTGGGAAAGATTATTTCTTGCAGAAATAATGAAGCAATAGGAACATTGCTTGTTTTTTTGGGTTTTGTTTTGTTTTTTTTTTCCTTTTTCCTCTTTTTAAAGTGGATTTGAATTTATCCAGTGGTTTGAAAAAATCATGTGCTGGAGTGTCTGTGAAAAGTCCCATGAGGAATTAGATGCTTATTCTTGGATTTATTTGAAAATGCCAGCTTAAGTTCATAAATTTGATCTATGGATAAGAAATCGTATCGAATGCGGAGTAATTTCGCTCAGGACAGCAGGAACTGTCCAGACCTAACTCACTGCAGGCAACAGGAGATGCAAAAGAGGACAGACAGTGATTCAAACTCATCCTTTAGGAGTATTGGTGGTACTGCCTGCTTAAGAAGCAGTTCTGAAACATTTCTGTGAGATTCCTTTCACATGTAATATTTCTTGATAAATTAATCCCAGTCCTGTTATTTAGTCTATTATTTCATCTCTTCCCTCCTTTTTGCATCTCCTTTTCTCTGAAGAAGTTTCTCTTGGACTTCTCTTTTTAGCAATGGTTTATTCATGCTCTTTTTCAGGACAATTCTACTTCTTTACAAAATTTGTTTAATCATGCCTGCCAAGTCCCTACCAGCTACGTGTTAGGGCTTATGGTTATCCAGATCCACCGGAGCATGTAGAAGTTGTTTTGCCTTCAAGGAGTCTTGAAGTCCCAAAAAGCCTTTGTAGATCTTCATCAAAGATACTACTGTGTAACTAGAAGTTAGCTTTAAATTTACTATCACAGAATAATAAGCATTGCCACTGTGGGAACGTGCATCTCAGTAAGAGCTCATCTGTTCTTCTGCCCAAAGTGTTTTGACATTGGCACAAGTTTTTGTTCTGCGAAATCACAGTTATTGACCAGCTCTGGGTGACTTAAACTTGCTGCCTTTTGAAACCCTCCATCAGCAGTGTTAGACCATCACTCTTCTAAACTATATGACTTGTATGTGATAGCATTGGCCTGTGGTATCAGTAATGACAATTAAATAACATTCTGATAACCTTTTCAAATGGGTTCATTTTGATTCGCAGAAAAAATAGCACTGCTGAAGCAGCATCGTTTGCATCTCACACAGCTGATGCTTTTCTGACTGAGCAACATGGATGATCAAAATGCACAGTTTATCACACTTATCTCTTAAATTCCAAGTTATTTTTGTATTTTTTTATTTAAATTCTTGAAGTAACATTTCTATTAAAAAAATTCTTTCTGGAAAAAAGCCTGAAAACTCATCTGCATATTTCCAGAGTATAAAAAACCTGGAGACAGATGTTGCAAGCTCCCACTTTTCTTTATGAAAATTTAAAAAATAGCTAAGGAGCCTGTGGGAGTGTGACTAAAAGCTTGTGATGTTGGCAATACTGCACACTGTCCTAGAAAAGCTCTGAAATGGTTACTCAGAATGATACATAAGTAAAGATTAAGAACTCGAAGACTGAGGTGGAGTCATGAAGATGACATCTTGGCAGAAGCTGCTGGTGCTACCATGGTTCTGTGAGGAAGCAAGCCTTGCAATTGTCCAAAGCATATGGGGAAATCTTGTAAACATGCTTTAAAGAAATGAGGAATCATAATATATAAAAGGTGTTTGACTTCTCTGCTTCAGCACAAGCCGACATTTTGATCCTTCACAGTCTTCTTTGTTGGTAACATTTGGGTCAAGGACATTCTGGGGCAAGAACGATGCTTAACACCTCTCTTGCCTCTCAACATGGTACGAAGAAGTCAGCTAATAACAAATTTGGTGGCTTTGTGGCAGACTCTAGCTCTAACATGTCAAATGTGACATAATTATCTGTGTATCTCCTAAGCATATGTATTTTCTCATTCCTCTCTTGGCAATTGCTAATGTAATTGTGAGCCATGGTATAAGGAATATATTTATATATATATTCTTGGGGTCAGTGCAAATGTGCATTTGAGTGACTAAATGCCCTGACTGGGTATGGGGTACCCTGCCTTTATTTGGCTTCTGTGTCTGATCTAACCTAAGGTGTACAAAGGCAAATGAGGGTCATTCCGTTCCTCATTGCTGCACAATAGTGGTGGGATGTGTTTGGCAATAGTGCTCTAAGGGCTTCACTGTGACTTCACTGTGTTGACAGCAAGGGTCATGGCTTTAGTGTGACTCAACCTAGTTACGCAGGTACTTTGCTCATCTGGGTAAAGCAGGAAAAAAAGCACAATTGCTTTCCAGTGTTCTGTGGAGAACAAAAACCGCAGCTTTAAATAGGCAAAAATGCAACTAATGTGTTTATGAAAATACTGAAACTGCTGTGATTAGTGTTTAGAAGGTTGAAAATTATTTAGGCTCTGCTTAATCATAAATATATTTACCAATTTCTTTCATAGCAGTATGCATTATCTAAATATTGCAATATTACAATCGGAATATTCTGTCATTCTTGCCGATTTGCTGGGTTCTGTCGTGTTGCTGATGAACAGTGACAAAAACTGCAGCTTCCTTAGAGACTCCTGGTACATTTTGCCTTCTTGAAAGTGCTAGGAGAATAAATCATGTGAATCTTCTTCTAAATCTGGTCATTATGTCCCACAAACAATGTCTTTAATATACAAATGTGATTCTTTGAGCTGCTGCCGATTGCAATTGGCTCAGATGCACTGGCAAAGATAGTTGTAGGTGCAAGCCTTAGATTTTAACAGCGAATCCTGACTTCATTAGGCATGAAGTAGCATAACCCTGGTTATCATTTTGTTTACAGCCAGTTCCTGGATAAATGATGCCCTACTTTATGGCTACATTTCAGAATACCAGAATCCCTTATTTCCCTTAAGGGAGATGTAGATTGAAGAATTAGGAGACCTGCTCATGTAGTTCTCAGAACACCCAAACCATGTGCTGCCTGGGGATAGCCCTGGGCCGCCCCCAGTTTATATTTAAGTATTTCAGCTCAGTTACCTGGTTGCTTACAGTCACATCCTTTAAAGTTGTGGCAGCATTCACAAAGCTTGTCAAGCAGCTCCTGCTTTTTCTGATGCTACAAAGAAGCTGGCAGTCGTGATGGTCTAGTGCAGCTTGGTTTCCCAAGATAATTCTGTTATGGTCCTGGTACTTTCAGATAGTGCCAGCATGATCCTACACCTGAGACCTATTGAAGATGAGTTGTGCAGCTTTGCAAGCGAACTACATTGACCTCTGTGTTAGTCAAGGTATATCACTTCTTCCTCCATGGAGCCACTTTTTCACTTCAGGCCCTATTAAGGGGATGGGCTCTGCAGTAATAGTGACTCGCTTTGAATTGGGACTGCCTAGCTATGTCATTTGCTTAAGGCAGCCAACTCCTACACCTGACCAAGTTTTTCTATTGCAGTCAGATGAAACAGGGAAGTAAACAGCCAAACAGTACGTCAGCAGTCAGAAGTAAACATGACAAGCTCTCCTTTAGCATATAGAGGTTAGTACACTTCAGCACTGTTATTCTACCCAGAAACAGATGAAAAGAATAAGTACAGAACAGTGCAGCTTGTAGTTAGTCGTCTGCCTGTGTGGTTTGTGAAAAGCCACAGCCACTAAGAAGCATGGGAGGGACATTACAGGAGCATGAAGGAGAGGCAGAAGAAACGGAGGACCTGATAACTGGAAACTACAGAGCCTGGCAACAGCAGATAAGCAGATGCTTATTACTTAATCTATGAAGAAGTATCATGAGACAGGTAGTAGGGCTGGCACACTACAGAATTTATTTAATATGTCATTTTTTTGTTTTGCTTCTAATCCCTCTTTGGATTTTAGAGCTACATTTTCACAGAGGCAGAAACCTGCCCATTGGTACGGGAATGCGCTGACTTTCGTGCACCCGCGCTACGAAGCTTGCAGACTTCATTCACAGTTCCTGGGTTCTGTTGTGTCTGCAAATAAAACTGAAGGCACGAATGTTCTTTTTTGGATGTGGAGGTACCTGCTGACCCACAGCTTTTCAGTTAAAACAGTGGTCCTTGTTGAACAGATCTAAAGGAAGGATTTCCACTCATTTCTATAAACCTGATTTTTTTTGCAGGACAGCTGCAGTGCTGGCAGAAATAGAATTGCCTATGCCATACAGCTAGAATATAATGTACCAACTCTGTTTAAAAAACCCTCTCTTATAAAGTCTGCTCTCCTTTAATAAATATAAATAGTGATAACAATAAAAAGCTTGATGTAATTACGCTTGATCCTGTTCAAAGCTTCCTCCTGTTGACAGAAACATGAAAGACTTGGTAGCTACAAAAATGCAGGGGCTTAGTAGGAAAGAATCTTTCACAAGCATTGCGAAGGGGGAGAAATAAGTGAATAAAAAGGGAGACACATTATGGATTTCAACCACAGAAGTCAACACTGGAGTATTCAGCCCCGGAAAATTCAAAGAAGGGGGGATCTACTGTGAATTTAAGAACACTGTGGTTACACTGTAGTTTATATCTTGTGGCATTCAAGTAATCTAGTTAGAAACTGTGTTTTCTGTGCTTAGCAAAAAACATAAGAAAAAAGTTTTGATTTGTGCTTTGTAATGTTGAAAGCATTAAGATCTGTAAACAATAGCATGGTTTAATCAAGTTTTACAATTAACTCCTAGAATTATTCCTAAAGTTCCCAATGTTCTGGCAATGTTTCCCCTTTCTCATCTGCACCCGCAATCCTCACAACGTTCTCTCCCGTCTCATCCGATGCACACAGGACTCGCCACAGAGATCACCATTTCTCTGTTCACGGTTCTTCACTGGCAAAACTGCTTTTTACTATGAAATTAAGTTTTTGGGCAAATGAATACCTACTCTCAGCTATAGCCTTTTCATATCAACGGGCATCATTCCACTAAAGTAACTCTGGGATGGTATCTTTTAAACTACTTATAGTCTTGAAAGCATCTGTGTTTTTGTCTTTTGTGCTTTTATTGCAAAGCCAAATGTATGTTTGTTCCATGTAGAACACATTTGATTCACATACAACTGGATGTCAAAATATCCACATTGTAAGGTTAATAGCACTGTTGTTCAATTTAGGTAAACTCTCATTTGTTCAGTTGTCTTTGTCTTGCAGCTCCGCTAGTGAGCATCTCTTCTGGAACCTTCTCAGATGCTTTGGTGATTTGGTCAAAGGCATTTGCAAACTTTGTCAGCACCATTGCCAAGACCACCGATCTTAAAGAAATATCTTTTCATTGTTAAAGTCCTTACAACAAATCCACAGTCCAACATGCTTATAATAGCCCATGTTTTACTGAATTTTCTTTGAGTTTACATTTATAAGTAAGTAATTGGTATGTTGGGAATATATACTGCCAAACCTTGACTTGCAGCATTTTCTGGTGCACAACAGTATCAATGTTTGACAGAAGTCAGTTCTGATTTTTTTCTCAAAGTTCTGACAGTCCCTATAAAATGCTTTACAAACTTACTTTGTCTTAATGTTGCACATCTCTTTCTTGGTCACATGGTTTGCTATTTTGCATTTACATGTAAAACACTTATATGTTAGCTAGTGTAAACTTCCCTAAAGAATCTGTTTGAGTCTACAAAAGCAAACATATGGGGGAAGGAGGGGGGGGG
>NW_009260608.1:1344366-1361806 GCF_000687185.1 Egretta garzetta
AGTTGTGAATTTCCAGTAGAGAGGGGGTTGTTTTTCACCATTAGCATTTTTTCTATTATATCTCTGGTCTGAAGCAGGTGTTCTGAGACGGTCTAATTCTTTGCTAAATGAAGATCATAGTTATTATCAGCCCAACCATGGCTTTATTTTTGCTGTGAAGAAGGTAGTTAAATGCTTCTTAAATGTTTTCATTAAGAGAAACATTTAAATATTGTTGTTAACAATTGGTGATTGCTTTATATCCAAAAAACTATCATGCTTTATATTCCTTTTTTAAAGTAGTGAATATGAGAAGATGATTTTGAACATGACCAAGAACTTGTGTTTTATAGACAGGGTCAGAATAAGTTTGCTGTTGTGTTAATTGTGTGATAGTTGCTTGGCTCAAAACAATATGAAAAAAATGCAATATTGAGATATAGGAACAATTCTCCCAGGTGAGAGAGCACATTTCTAAATCAGATGAGTTTAGCATATGTATTCCTTTAATATAAAGCAGGAAATACTTGAAAACTTCATTATCCAAAATACACAGAGAAGGTTTGGATGCCTTCATTGCATCAAGTCCTTATATCTATGTCAGTACATCCTAGAACTCCTTTCTTCCCAAATAAGCTTTCCAACATCTGAGCAAAGAAGCAAATGCCTTCCTTCTCACCTTTCTTCTTGCCCCTACTGTTTTTAATAATGTATGTCTGACATGCTAACAATCAGGCACACGCTCACTCATTGTTGTCTCATCTCAGCTGCCTGATAATGGCTTAAGAGGGACGATGAGTGGAATCGCACATCAAGGATCTCTTTTGTTGATGGGGTAACCAGGACTGTGTTTCCAATTTGCAGTTTGGCTCTGGGGCTTCAGAAGCGCCACGCGTGTTTGATATCCACTTGGTTGCTTGCCACCAAACTTGGGGATCAATCACTATGTTGTGAGAGGATATATTAAAAAAAAAAAAAAAAAAAGAAAAGAAAAAAGCAGGACAAAACCTGACTTTTATTTTGAAAATAGTAGGACATCTCACAGATTGAGAACTTGTCTTTTGCAAAACATGTGGAGGAGCAAGTGTGTGTGTGTATGTGAGAGAGAGAGAGGGAACATATGTATGTCTGTATTTCTCCTTCATAATATCTCAAAGACAAAATCATTCATAATTTGATTCCACTGTTTTTGAGTTAAACCAGGGATTACACTGAGCCATTCTTAGACAACCATTTCCACAAGAACTCCTTGTGGCAAATCTGCATTCTTCTTAATCACTTGCAGTCAATCAGATTTTAATTTGTCTTTGTCTTCGGCTCTGCAAAGTTTGGGCCTGGAATCCTTTTGCTTCAAGAATCAAAGAGTGTTTTCCCTGTGTATGTCAGGCACACTTATAGAATACTCTTGTGTGTTTATTTAGCTCAATAATTATTCCATATTAACAAAAGCAGATTGATTCAGGAATGTTTTTCAGAGTAGCCTTTTTGAAATCTTGCTTTGTTGGAATTATGGCACCTCCAAATCTGTTATTTGCCTTTTCAAATACATTGTAGGAATTCACTACAAAATCTATAAAAACCCCATTCAGGGATGAAGGGCTTATTCTGCTTCTTATCTTGTTAATCAATATTGTTAACTAGCTGTGATGGACATAATTAATGGCCTGACCCTAGCCCCCCCTAATTAAAGATAATTGCCTTGTTCAGTCACATTCACTCACCAACACACAGGTGTGTGAGAATAAATGTCATAATTTGTTTTAGACTCTACCACAATCGTTCCATATTCTGTTTTCTTGTTAACGACTAATTCTAATCCAGCAAAGTTGAAAGCCATACAAGGGCCCTCTTACCTTTCTGAGCCGGATGGCTAAATAACGCATTACTATATTGAATGCTTACGGTCGGGAGGGGTTGATGAGGGTAAAACCAGAATTCCACTACTTACTGGGCTCTGATGCTGGCTTGAATACATTGCCCAACAGCTTGGTAAGATGGTGCCTGATGCAATTCGTGTCTCGGCTTGAAGTTAAATGGTGCTGCTATCAGAATAAACCTCCTGGATTTTGGTATGCGTTTCATGTATCCTTTTATCAGCTTTATTATTTGTTATGCTTTTGCTGAGCTTCCTTGAATAAGAACAAAAGGGTACACTTATTATGCAGCAATTTCATGAAAGCTATTTAAAAGAATATTTGAGGAGGAAAAAACAAATCAAAATGAATAAAAGCCTAGGAAACACATGGTGAAACAGAATGAATATCAGAGCTATTAAATTAATAAGCTTGCAAAGCATTATTTATGGTATCTCAATGGAAGCTTAGAAATTGATACTGACTTTCCAAAATTAATTGAGTACCTTTGTTGTATTTCAGGAATACATATTCAAACTCACTCTACCTGCTCCTTGTGGGGAAATTTGTTCCACCTGCCAAAAACCTCAGGAGTTTCATCTGATTTTCATCTTCCCAAGGTAAACAGCTGAGGTATGGCATTCATTCAGCAAATCTGTATAGTCTGAGATTGTCTGTAGATGTTGTCCTTGTTTTCTCAAGTTGCCCGCTAAAAGAGTGTTTGAAGCTGTGCAGAAGCAGTAGCCTGAAACAGGGATTTGGCAACTCCGCAGCCCCACGACGTGTCCTGTCAGGGAAGTTTACTTTTAGGTACCATTCCCTAACAAATATATGCGCTGTTCATGAAAAGGCAGAAATGCTGATGAAGGATTTGGTATTAAGGACTGACATGCTCAGGAAGACTGTGGGTTCAGCTCAGATGTCCGGCCAGCTTGAAGCCCAGCCGTGTGTTCCTGTGGAGCATTTCACATGCTTGGGGCTGGAGGACACCCCTCAGCCATGTTCTCAGTGGCCTGTAGAGAAGCACGGGGTCAGGCTCAGCTGTGCCCTGCAGTTCTGCTACAGGCAGACCCGTCAATAGGGCTGGAGGGGCAAAGAGGCCCAAATGAATGGTCCTGGAGCCTCTCGGTACAGGTTTCTTTGGGTATTACCTTCACAGTATGGACTAGTATTCACTAGTGCAAATTAGATGGAGATGAAGGTGTTCAGTTCTCTGAAAACCAGGTGTCAACAGACCAGAGCTGTCTCCTCGGAGTTACCTGGCTGCTTTCAGCTGTAATGAGTGGCTGAAATTCTAGTCCTTTTTGCTATAACCATGAAATCTCCCTAACTACCCACATTTCACCATTAAAAGTACATTTGTTAATTTTTCCAGGACAGATAATTTCTATATGACACTAGTTTGCCCCAGATTTACTAAATTGGCAATTTCTGTTATAGTTTCTCATGCAGGAATGACAGCTAAAGTGACCCTCCAAAAAGTGAACAGGGAAGATGCAGGAGTACTGACAGAAAGAATCTCATACCTGTTGTTGTTTCAGTTTGTTATTCCATTTCTTTTCCCTCTTTTTTGCTTCTCCTTTTCTCCTGGACTTTCCTTTTTTCAGTGAGGGCTCTTTTCTGTTTTAGAACAATTCTACTGTCTTACAAAATTTGTCTAAATCATGCTTTCCAAGTCCCTAGCAGCTGCATCTCAAAGCTTACAGCAACATAAAAATCCCATGCATCGCACGCTGCAGCTCGAGTCCTTATTTTGCAGTGTTTTAACTATTAATGGGATGGCAGCTTAAGCTATGCATTGGTTTTCCTAAGGCAGCTGGGTGCTGTGGCAGACACGGGAGCCTGGCGTGTGCGTGGCACCCTTGAAGGATTGCCCATGTGGACCTGCTGAAGCTGGACACGTTCTGTGTAAGCTAGTGCCAGCACCCATAGCAAGTGCCTTAGCATCTGTGCGCTCTTCTTGGCCTCCTCGTGGCTGTTGGAAGAATTAACAGGCTCCTCAGGCTGCTGAGGGGCTCAGCCCAGCACCCTAACCTGCTCTATCTGTGTCAGCAGCCTTTCACGGGGGACACGCAAAACTGGTGTGTTCATGCAGAGAACCAGGCTCCCCAAACTCAATCTTTAAGCGAGAGCTCGTGATTTTCAGAAAACATTCGAGGATATGTAAAAGAAGCAATAGAGTGAATTGAATAATAGCACAGGAACAGCCAGTTCCACGCCTAATCTTTCTTGCAAATCTACTTCTGCAAGTATTTTCAATTCTGCCAATAGCTGCAAATGTTGTTTGCTAGTGCAAGACATCAGTTCGTAGAAAGCAGTAAAAATCTCTTGTACATCAAGCTGGTTTTTCCCTCATCATCCCTCATCGGATAGTGATAGCTTAGTTACAAATAGTATTGTTTCCAAAGAAAATTTGAAAGCTTTATTTCTTTGATTGGTAGTCATCACCTGCAAGGTTACATTTACTACCCAGTGAGTAGTACCATCGCCCCAAGTCCTCCCCTGCTTAAATGGAGAACCTTGCAGAACAAAAGCTATCAAAGCTTTTGTCTTTATTTCTTTGTTCTGAGACGTTATCAAAGCGTTATCTTTCCATTTTAATATTGTCCATGCAGGCATTTTTTTCCCTGAAATGTTCCTAGCTTGAGCTTCTGAGATTAACTAGTGTTTTAACTGCTTAGGGTTGTTCTCAAGAAGGGTGAAAAACCTAGTCATGGTTTGGACCGAAAGAGGCAGAGAATGGGTTTTTACCAGCCCAGTTTCTGTCTGCCCACCAGCAATGAACAAACGCTTGTGGTTTTGTTTCTCTTTAATTTCTTGTCTGCACCTTGCATACCTTATTGGACTTTACTGCTGAGAACTGTATTCTCATAGATCACGGCTCCAAAGGATGTTGTTCTTGGCTGGTATCTCCAGGCACTGCTATAATGCAAAAAAAAAAAAGGATGGGGTAGTTGAATATGCTGTTTATATTCATGTTTGTACCTGTAGGGATGCGTTGATGGGGAGATGTGGTGAAATGATAAGAATGTTATGAAAGGCAGTTATTCCTTTCTGTGAAATAAGGAAAAATGACGGCACCAATTTAATTCCTGGGAGCACAGTGAAAAGGACTAGGACTATATAAAGGTAGCACAAGAAGGAATCGAAAAATAATAATGGAAAATCTATATCTAAAGCACTAGCAGGAATATATTTATGCACAAAGGGTATTCTGTGACTGATCTACAATAAAACTGAGTGAGGCACAGAAACAACACATAGATGTTTGTAACGCTCTACAACATCCGCTGGAGATAAATATGAAATATAGTCATATTTCATAGGAGACCTATTTTAAGCCTTCCTCATTCCAGAATGCCCTTAACTTTTGTAGTGGATTTGTAACCATTTCCTTGCTTCTGATGGAGTCATGTTCATCTTTTTGACTCATGAAATGCTTTCAGAGAGTAAGTTTTGTCCTCAATATTGAAATGGTTACCTTAAACTACAGAGGCTACAATTCTCAGAATACATGTTGAGAGAAAACAGCCCTGATTTCTCTCAGTCATATCTCTTTACTCCCCTGTTTTATGTTACACAAAGAAAACCTTCTGTCACGTTGTCACTATGCTCATTTTTCTATTAACCGCAAAGTGGAAAAATGTCCATTGAATTACAGTTGCCGCAGTCTTTCAGTGGGGTCATTTTTGTTCAAATATGGAAAAAAAATGCCTGGATAACTCGTTTTTTTTCTCCTCTCCTGTTTGTAAAAAGAGGAAAGTGAACTAAATTTTAGTAGATTCTCCTTTCAAATTTCAGGATACCGGGGAGTGGTGAGGGTTTAAATCTTCTCATTATTAATCTACTTTTATTTGAATGCACACAAAATGTAACGCACTGGAAGACATATTAAGCAAACCCACAGGGCTTCTGAAATACAGAAACTGACAGTCAAAACCACCAACATGTCTCCTGAGTTTGAAACACCAAGGTCATACTCCTGGCCTCAAATTTGACATCACATGCCTTGAATTTAACATCATATGCTTCTTTAGAAAAACCTTTTAATTTCTCAGTAAAGATCCACACTAAGTATTCTTTAGTTAGAGGTTTTCCAGTCAGATACAAAAAGAAGATATTTCACTTTTTATCACAAATTTATTTGCGCATATTCATTTCCTAAGTCAGGTGATCTGTCAGGCTGAGGAGGATCTGGTCCAGAAATGAGAGAGACAGGTCAAAGATTGTTTTGCATCTCTTAATGCTCAGGGCCTCACAGTATTTTTAGTGGAGTGGGAAGAAATTAGGCTACTTTTTCAGTGTGTGGAAGGCAGAGGAGTCTACAGATCAGGAAAAAGAACTTTCCATCCCATCTTCCCTTGATATCTGAAATCAGATCAGTAGTACTACTATTTTCTTTTTTCTTTTCAAAGACCATAAAAAATTAATTTAAAAAGGTAGAAATGGACAAGTGAGTTCAAGTAAGACTTGGTATTTATACTCAAGATGGAAAGTCCAAAATGAAGAGTTGTGTGATACAATAAATGGCACCCATGATTCATTGCCCAAAACAGCAGCTGGCAAAAGAGATGATGTTTGAGATGCCCATGAGATAAAAGGAAAATCCTCTGTGATATGATTGGTCCTTGCCTCTAGAAAACAGTGTGATTTATAAAGCATTTTGTATTAAGGCAAGCGATGGAAGAATCAGGTGAGACAGTGATGAGGTTTTATGGTAGAAATCTATTTTCCATCTTGGCTTTTAAGATTAAGTTTCAAATTTTATAACATTTAGTGTCACAGAACCACATAACTACTTTCAGAGAAAAACTTAGTAGTTGGCAATTCATAAGGCAAGCTGTATCCCCTCTGGAGACTATGTAGCCCTGCAGAAGTCATGGAGGTGTCTGCAGGCTGATCGACACAGCGAGGCAAGTCTCTAGAATGAAGTATTAGTTTAAAACCTTACATTTACTGCATCATATACCATAAGATTCATGGATTTGTTCAGCATTTGGGGAAAAAATCACAAATGAGATAATTGTTCTGCAATTATTGATGGAATGGAATGCTCAGCAGTAGAAAAACTAATCTAAAATTCAAGTCAGGATGAGGGAAAGTCATTAGCTATGCTGTGTAAAGCAGACATATACAATCAATGTGTGAATGCCACGTTTGTCAGGCCAAAGTGATGGGAAAAGACTTCTACTAACAGAGAGAAAATTGAACACATCTATAACGGTGGAGGATAGTTCATATCCTGTTGTAATTGCAGCGCACTCGAAGCAGAATGAGAATAGCAAGGGGAAAAAAAAACCCTCTCCGGAGCTTTACAGCAGCACTGCTCGGAATGCCTGACAAAGGTAAAGGCTGGAAAGGTGATGTTGTGAGGAAACCTGAAGCCAAGCAAAGAAGCTTGGGGAGATGCTGTGGAAAAAAAAAAAGCCAAATTGAGCTTTAGGCAGCTAGGAAGAAAGTAACTGTAAAAGAACCCCAGATGGTGCCAGGGAGAACTGATAGTTTTGTTCCTTCTGTCTATTAAAACGTGTCAAGCGTGCAGGGTCAGAGTGCACATGATGATTTGATGGCAAACAGAGGCATGGTAAAAAATAAAAAGACTTTGGGAGTTTGGGTATGCATTATTGATAGGTGTGTATCGGAGAAGATATTTACGTCCCGTATGAGGTGCCACCAAGGACAAACTTTTATGGAGAAAAAAGCTGAAAACAAAAGAGAAAATGGAAATAGCATTACCTCATTAGAAAGCCATGAAGCCCAGATTTATTTCACTCTGTTTCAGTTTAAAAGTCCAAAAGCCTCTGAGTGTGCACAGAACAAGGAAACTCTGAAGGCACAAAATAGTTCTTTCTTGAATTACTGTGGTACATTAGATGCTATAGTTATGGGCAACGATCTCATTATGCAGTAATATTAATAACAACAATTTAAAAAGCCACAATTAAAGCTCCAAAGGACTACACCACTACATATAAAGCAAGAGAAATAACAGGTACACTCTTGACAGCTGAGTATAAAAAAAAGAAAAAAAAAATTAAGACAGTAGCGCTCAGCAAGACAGTAATTTAGTCTCCAGCTGCATCAGAATGAACAAACTTATTTTGTGGTTTGTGATTTTGCTTGCTTACTAGTCTGTGAGGATATAGAACTGGGAACGATTGGGTTCAGTGTTACCTTTAAGACTGTACCATTCTTTGAAATCTCTGGTGCTGCTATGGGTAAATCTAATGCTAAAGGAGCTGAAAGAGATGCAAGGCAGAAGAGCAAGATGCCTGCATTTCTGTGCATGCATTTCTGCGGTGGGTTTGGAAAGACCGCTCGCTTGCCTGAAAGAGTCTTTTTTTTTTCCGCAGGTTACTTCATTGTCCAGAAACATAAGCAGCAGCTTCTGTGTATTAAGGGATTGAAACAGTAAATTTTACAGCACAATTCATCAATGGCGTCAGTCAGATTTAAGAGAGAGCGCATGTTTTTGCAAAGCTGCAAAGATTGCTGTAACTGAGGTCAACAGCAAACTCGAGTGCTTTTAAAAATTGATTTTACTGAAATCTTACTCCATTTTCCTAGTAATAAAGGCCTCCAAGGATTTAAACTGCTGTAACTGAGAGCAGTGTTTGGCCCTGTTCTCTAAGTAGGTGTGGCGTAGCTCCATTACAACTCCAGTGCAAATAATAACATCCTTTAAAAATGGAGTACCCTTCCTAATATTTTAGTAAGCAACCTTTTGTTTTCTCTTGGAAAAGCTTGGCGGTCATAAGCTTAAACTTCTAAAGCCTCCAAGAAACCTATTTATCCCCTTTGCAAAAGGTCTAAAATGAAATCAGAAAACATATGTGACAGGAATATAAACATATTTGCTTATCTGACAAATCGAGTGCAGATTGCTTCATCAAAAAAAAACCTTGGCAAAATCAACATAGCTTGGTTATCAAATTCTAGACAGAAGGCTTGATACTGTATAAAATAATAGAAGATGCTGCCTTGATTATTCCAGAGCTCATGAGAATCTTTCACAGTTTTCTTAAGGAAAGATAAAGGGCAGGTGCCCCGGAATGTATCGATCTGAAATTTATATAACAGAAAATTCTTTAGAAATGAGTAATGTTATAATTTGCAATTTTAATTAAAAACAAAACAAGAAAACCCAAACAAGCCCACAATCAGGACCTGTACTACAAACGACCTGACCCTGTCTTCTGTCTTTGAATGAATGTTGTCCCCGCTGGGTCACGGATCTCGGGCTTTTGCATTTCTCAAGAGGTGTTTGCATGGGTCTCCGTTCTTAAGCAGGGATGGAGGTTACAGTCCTCCTTCCACTTGCCGTGATTTATCTCGGCAGCTCTTACTTCTGCGTATGCTGCAGTTCCTTTCTCTTCTGGGCAATGGTAATAAGTCACCCGACTGCCGCCTTAAAGCAAAGTATTATTTAAAACAAAGTCACATCAGAGGAAGCATATCCATAAACCCAGCAGAGCACACTGTTTGCATATATCGTGTTTCAGTAAAACTTTCCCCTCCACAGATCTAGCAGGTCCCCTGAATTTTTTTTCACAGACCTTCTGCAGAGCGTCTCCTCCTTTCATTCTGTGTAAGGCTTTAATTTTATGTCATTTTTGATGAGCGTCCTCTTCTTTTCTCAAGAAATACTCTTTGACTCTAGTGGTTTTGGGATTTTTAGTTGTGCGGCTTGGTATGATGTTAGTGTCAGTTCAGCTTAGACACTGAATGTGGACTATTTTCTACTAATTGCCCCCAGGTTTTCTTTTAATTACGGTCCTTTTCTGTATGTTTTGTACAGCTTCCTTTTGAGGAATTGTATTAATTTAGGAAAATCTTGCCACTATTGGTAATAAATTTCTTTCCACGACCATGTTGTCCATATTATTTGTCACACCTTTCTATTTGTTACTTCCCAGTTCCAAAGCTTTTGTAGAAGGCATCTGAGTGAAATGAGGACATACTGGGTAGTTTACTTCTTTCATTAAAGCCTCCAGAAAGACAACTAATTTCAATGTTGATATATCTTTTCCCAGCAACTTTTCTTTAGTTTGGTAATACAAATGACTAGGAAATAAACAGAGGCTTTCTCCATTTCTGCTACCGTAAAAGTAACATACACATTCTTCCATGTTTTGGTGACAGCTCAAAAAAATGAGAAGCTATTTCTGCAAATTCTTAAGCTAACAATCCCGTTAAGTATTGGACTATCTGTATCATGAAAAACAGCGCTGATGAATAAAGGTGTTTAAAAGATTGAAAATTCAGTTCACATAAGCCAGATCTGATGTTGCAGTCTGAAAAACCAGTTTTGTCACATCCAAGAAAACAAGAAATCTTTGTAATGTATTCTCCTGACATGGATAGTACATTTGCAGAGCAGAATATGAAATATTTGCATTTGCAGCCCTATTTGGTGGGCCTGCTGAGTTAGAAAGGTTGAGGAGATCCATCTTTCACTACAGAGCTGCAGCTGGCCGCAGGTTTGGGGAGGAAAATATATTGGCAAAATATCCTATTTAATGGACAAGGATTGCTTGACCCAAGGTTGACAGACTGTCCTGCTACAGGTCTTTTATTTCCTCTTTGTCTGGGAGAATATTAATAATGCATATTTATTTATTGCATGTGTTGTATAATAATGGTAACAATAATATTATGGAGAGTAATATTTAGATAATATTAGCTTAGTCTTTTGCAGAAACTGCAATTCTTCATTGCCGAAGGTGCCATAGAGGATTAAAATAAAAGCTACCTCATCCTTTCTGGCAAAGTGATTAACTCATTATAATCAAGAAGAAAACACTGGAAGACTTAAGAGCTTCCCAGCACGCCCAGGGTCAGCTGGGATGATGGGTCAGGAGAATGGAGGTGTTTCATACCCTGTGGTAGAAGTTGTAGGCATTTGGTGACAGAGGTGAGACTGCTGACAACGTATTCTGCACCCAAATGTTGCTGAATATGACTGAGGGCAAGTCTGGCTGGGGGGCTAGGATTAGGGGGTTCCCTCAAATTTTATGGTGTTACTTTCACTGAATTTTGACGAGAGACTCAGTAATTTGGATAAAAGCTGGGAGTGCACATTTACTTCCATGAAGGAACTTCTGAAAGACCTGTGTACCCTGACAAGGATTTGTTCTAAACTTATGTAGCTCTTAATCATCATATATGATACTGTTCTCTGTTTCCAGATTGAGTAATCTCTCCCCAAAGACCTGAACTAAGCAGTTTTTTAAGCAAATAGGGACTCTCCATCTCCATGCAGTCATTATAGTTGGGAACAAGTCTTTTGAAAAAGATTTCCACGTTTTGAGTTCTGATTTTCTTCTTGGGGGAGGCATTTAGCTGGGAAGTGCAAATTACACATACGCCATGCAATCAAATATATATATCTCATGCCATTCTGAGCAAAGTTGTAAAATGATTTCATAACTTTGTGCTAGACGTGAAGTTGAGGCTTCTAAGTTAGTGTTACTTTATGACCTTTTACCAATCTTATTCCGTCCCTGGATGCTTCCTTGGACCGTGAATAAAACTGATGGTGCCAGTTCCAAGAGGTTAAAGAGGAGAACACCCCATCTTTGACTACAAGGGAGGAGGTGGGAGGATTTGAGAAAAACCAGCAAGCCCACACAAAATGTAAAAGGATCAAATTTATATATGGGATCTCAGGCATTCTTTACTATAGCTAAAAAGTATGCAATAAGATATTCAAGCGCTTGTCAAATGCAAGAAGTTCACTGTGGAAATGAAACTGTTAAGGAGTTTGCTCATGCTGTGAACATGGACTCTTCCAATTATTTGCATTATGCTATTTAAACTTGCAGTTTACAATAACTATTTCTGCAGTTATTTTTTTAGTTAGCAAAAACAGACAACCTATTTTGCTGTCACTGTGCAAGCTTGTCTCTGCAAAGGCAAGGGAATACTTCAATTCTGGCTCAGCCAGAACACAGAAATATGTCTGTGCGCTCTCCAAGTGCATTCCCTAAATTGGATCCTGATCCTTGGTATTAGAAGTACTGGGGCATTTATTTTAAAATGCATCTGCCTATTTGTTGTCCAACGCTGCCTGACAGTATCTTCTGAAAGGAAAAAAAAAAAATGCAGTTACTTGAAACACACGAGAATAAATAATTTCATTTCTTGGTATCTCTTTTTTTTTAAACTTTTTTTTTTTTTTAACATCCTTTGTGATCTGCAAGAAAAAAATAAACTAATAAAACTTGCCATTATGCACCTCGTTGGAGGTCTGCCAGTATCTCCATAATTCAGTCTGGTTTTACAGGATTCATAGATTTCTACTGTAAATGCTCAGTCTAAGCTGAAATCTGGCCAGCTTGTTCATGATCCAGTAAGACTCTCTCCCGCGTGTAAATGTTGCTTTTCTGGGAAAACTGGCAGTAATGCTAGTGAAGCTTTTCTTTTATGGTTTCTATAGATCTTTGTTTACAAATAGGTAAATTCAGTCTAAGTGCTTGGAGTGTCACCTTTTTATTGCATACTTAACAAATGATTCAGCCTTTATGGGGAAAATTTGCAGCTAAACTGCATTTGCATTTTGCATGCTTTTCTACTGTATTCCGTCTCCATAATAAGTCATGCTTTTTTTCATTATGGAATTGGTGTGCAGTCGCTCCATAATTACAATTGCAGCTACATTGCTGCTCACGGCTGAATTTCTTATGTTGTCTAGTTAATCCGTTTTTCTGGATTTTCACGTAATTATTGTGTAAGTATTGATTAGAAAGAGCTATAGCTTAGCTTTAAATAACTGACTTATTTAAAGTAACTTTTCACACTTCATTTATCGTTTGTTTTTATTTCATCCAGTCTTTTACTCCTCCCCACCCTGCATTTTCTCATCTGCTTGCACTTTCAGGGCAGCTTTGTAGATTAGGAGACCTTTGGTTTATGTTATAAAATCTCTCCCAAAGAATATTTAAAACAAGTAAATCTACTTACTCGGTGGCTCATAGGAGGGTTTTTCCTCCTTGGCCACCATTTCCAAGACTGGCCCATGGAGGACTGCTGCCTTATGTTGAATTCAAGCAGCAGCGCTTGCCGTTATGATATCTTGAGCTCAAGACTTAAACAGTTAACGTGAAAAGATACACAGGCTTAAAGATTTGGAGGCCTCAATGACTGCTGAACGACTTTGAAAAGCCGCCCCTAGTATGATTTATGTGGAAATGTCGTGTCCGTCCAGGTCTCCATGAAGCGGTGCGGGGAGGACATCAACATCACAAATAGGAACCTTCATAAATAAGTACCAGAAATTGAGGAGGAAATGTTCTCACGCCTCCGAACAATCCCATCGAGTGGCAGGCGAGGCATCTACCGATGGGGAGCATTGTTCTGCTGTGCACGTTGCCTCCTCCCCGAATAAATGGGGGCTTGTCCAGCCACCTTTCTTTATGAGTAGTGAACCTATCATTAATTCTTTTTATTTGTTTTTAAGGAAAATATTTTATCTTTAAATCTCTAAGATTAGGAGTTTCGCGTCATTCAATTAATTAAACAATGCAACTCAAGAGCCGTAAACATTAAAAAGCCTTCTTGGAAGCAGACTGTGGCCCAGTCCATTGGATAAATTGATTGATTACTTCTGTGGCTGTTCCTAATAATCTGTAACATTTTTTCATTAGGCAGAAACTTGTTTTCCTATTTAGTATGCAAACGTGAGATCTGGAGCATTCTGCCCATGTGTTATGATTTCTTTTTTCCATTATGCAATCACCGAATGTGTCACTTCCCTGTTTACGAAAGAAAAATGTAAGAGATAAAATTTGTGTTTAGTAAGGATTTTGATCTTCAATATATTAAAGAAATTAAAGTCCAGGGTTGGCAGAAAATCATAAATCATGGTTATGTGTTTCTCTAGAATGATTTTATGGATGCTAGGGCAAAGATATTACCATGTGCACTCTGGTTATGTGGAAATGCCACTAGAGGCTATTTTCTTTCTTCAAAGGTGCCCTTTAAGCTCACACAAAATTACTCTTAATAGAGTAAACACGCAGTTTGCACAAAACTAACACAATGCATTCCAGCTTGTGTGTCACAGAGAAAAATGTATAGTGAAAATTTTGTAATGAATTTTATCTTTCTTTCATGCTGAGAATTTTTCCCAGAACCTGCAGTTTTCTAAAATGCATTCTCTGTTTCAAATTTTTCCCAAGATTTCTGCTGTTCATTTTTAGCTTGAGAGGTGTCCTTTGTAAAGGTTTGATACTTACAGATTTGAGTTATGCGGACTGTAGTGTTTGATATTCTTTTCTTCCTGGATGAGATCAGTTCTCTGGTGCTAAGACATTTATGAATTCAGAATGTCTTTGCTATGAGTAACTTCAAAATATTTACTTAAAGTAATGTTTCTCCAATCTGGAGAAAAAAATTCTGCAGAGTTCAGCTTTAGGGTTTGGCCATATTGTCTGTGTTGCCCCTTGTTATGAATCTCCCTACCAGTCTCCACAATATGATATGAAAATCTGATCATGAATTTGTTTCTAATAGGTGTATCTATAACCCTCCCAAAGAGAAAAGAAGGCTGAAAAATACTCCTTGAGGCGCGGACGGTGAAACTAACCCAAAATATGTGTGCGTGCACTGTCATGAGACAAACTTGGGAATTCACAGTCTGTTGTTTACTGTACAGGTCTTAATTTCTTCCTTCCCTTCTTTCTTCTGTCTCCTTTACCTTTTTTTTTTTAACAAAATCTTTACTTCATAACCACATTGTTATCTTGGAAAAAAAAAATGCATAGAGATTTCTAATATCCACTCTTGGTTCTCTTACCACAAAACAGCAAAGGAGTTAATGCTGACATTAATACTTTGAGCACAACTGCTTGTAACATGTTTTATCTTTCCCATAATGTTTTCCTACCAGCTCCTTTCTATCATCTTGCCTGCCTCTCTTTTTCTCTTTTTCTCTTTTTCTCTTTTTCTCTTTTTCTCTTTTTCTCTTTTTCTCTTTTTCTCTTTTTCTCTTTTTCTCTTTTCTTTCTTTCATTCATTCCAGCTTGGATGTGTACCTGTAGAAAATGACATCACAACAGAAGGTCAAAGAGGTTTCTCTCAGATGTGGGCTTTGCGGGTGAGTTGCGAGAACAGTCCTGGACCTACAGGCGTAGGCTGTTTTGAGCAGTTCAAAAGCAGCTACGGTGCTGAGGTGGTACCATGCGCAACCTGGAGGGATGCTGGCCAGTCCAAGTTTTGGAGCCTGATATAGGGCAGGGACATGTGGGGGAATGCTGGGGCTGGGCTCAGGCACCGGCTGGGGCCCCCCCCCCCAAACCTCCCTGGCCAGCGAAGCTGTGAGGTCTGCATCCCGTGACTGCCAGCCGTATGACAACGTTAATGCGTGGCTCAGAGAGCCAGGAGGATTGCGTGCGCTGGTGGAAGGCGGCGGCTGCGCCCCGGCCTTTGGTGAAGTGCTGTGCCCTACTTGCCGTCAGGCACCAGCTGGAGGGTATTTACTTCTCACGGACTCTAAGGAGTTGCCTCTCCCACCTCCACTCTTTAGGTCCTGTAAAAGCTCCTCCTTTACAAAGCAGTAGCGTGGGAAGGGAAATGCTGAACGCTGCAGCTCTTCCCAGGAGGAGAAAAACAAGGTCTGGCAGCTGAACGTGGTTGCCTCTCCTTTTTCTCTTTTCCTTCTTCAGCAAATCACTGTCGTGCGGTAAAACCATGATGGGTGCTCAGCCTCCCGCTCCCAGGGGGGGAGCGAGAGCAGACTCAGGTGCTGCAGCTGGAAGGTGCACAACACACAACCTGAAGACTGAAACCAAAAATCTCCTTCTTTGCTTCTTTGGAAATATTTTTTTCCCACTGACTGAAAACAGAAGTGTTTTTTTTTCCCAAAGATTTGTTATCTTTCTTCACCCTTTTTCTTCCACCTTAAAAAAAATATTTACCTGAAGTCACGAAAGAAAGATGTGGTTCCAGAGAGATCAAAACTAGCAGTCCCAAGCCTTTAGTAGTGTTTTAAATAGCAGACTTACCTCTGCTGTACAAAGCAACTCAGGCAAGACAGCTGTGTATTCTGGAAAAGATTAGGAAAAGGTCTAAAAAGAAACCCCAAATGGAAACAAAACAGTTTTTATTACTAGGAAGAGTAACGTTTTGAGGAAATCAGTGTTTACTTTTGGACTTTTTGCTGTGGAAAAGCATCGTTGTCAAACAAAGGAAAAGGTATCATGCAATGAGCCTTGAGAAAGACATGGAGGACAGGAGATCCCCTTCTCTGGGCCATATACCGTTAACTCTATGGCGAGACCAACGTGTACTTCTCTCTGCCCCTGGGGGTGCCCTGCTCATGAGCCGCGGGCATCTCTCTCCCTCCTTTGGGAAAGGTTGGAGACATGAAACAACAGATGCTATTAGATTTGATGATTCCTTAATCTGATTGATAGAATAATCAAACCTGGAAACAGGAAAGGAGAAAGAAAGGAACGCTCGTGTCCTCAGCTGTACTGCCTGAAACAAGTATCCGACCGAGGCTGACTTCTCACGGCCTTATCTCTCCTTTGGTTTGGCTTACGTACATTTCCAACCCCCTTTATAGCTCAGCCTAAACCTGGTGGAGCTAAACCAGGTGGTTTGGGGTATGCCGATGTTGTGCAGGAGAGACACGGGCGCAGGCCCTGACTTGTGCCCAGCCCACCGCCGCCTCCTCTGCTGCTGGGGGGCAGGGAGGGCGCGTCGGGGCTGAAGCAGGCTGGCGGTACCGCGCTGCAGCCTTGCCCCGCAGGCAGTGTTGCTGTTGATAAAACTCAGAGCTCAGATGCTGCAGGCAGAGCTCTCAGCCATCCTGCTGATACCAGTGACCCTGAGAACACATAGGACAATTCTTTTGTACCCATGACGAAGAAGGCTGTTTGGGCGTTTCACATACTGGTTTGTGAAACATGGGGCTTTGGTTCCTGTGGTATCTTTGATGTTACTTCTGCACTGGAGTTCCACGCCTGTTGTCGACGGCTCCTTTCCTCCCAGCCTGTTGCTTGCTGTCTGTGCAGACAGGATACGCGTTCGGAGCAAGACCTCATACTACGTGGATGCATAACTTTGGTTTGGAGTAAAATATTTATTTGACCTCAGTATTATTCAAATATTTTCACATTTCCACAGAACCACACTGGGTGGCTCTGGAGACCCAGAGTCGAGTCACTTGGGAAGAAAGATGTCCATATTCTGAAGAAACGGTCCACGGAAGAGGGAAGCTTTGGGCAGTGCTGCTTTGCAGAGGTCCCCCCCCGGGAGCAGGGGAATCGCAATACTGTGCGCCCGCTGCTCTGCCCTCTGCTCCGGCAGGTACTCTGGGGCCTGTGATGGGCTGCGAGGACTGGAGGGAAGGTGCACGCGTGTAGAGAATGCTTCTAAAACACACGTTTTACTTCTAGAGTAAAGCTGCACATCCCTACAGAGAGCAGTGTCTGGGAGGAGGCCCCTACCACCGCCGAGGCTCCCGTTTGCTTTAGTGAGGCCAGAGTAAGTCTGTTCGTTGGGGTCGGAGTTACGGTCCCGCGTGGGGCAGACTGGGCTGGAGTCGCCGTGGGCGGCAAAGGGACGAAAGACGTACTTGGCATTTTTCTAGCAAGCCCGCTACG
>NW_009260608.1:1363109-1369787 GCF_000687185.1 Egretta garzetta
AATTAATACCAAAAAGAAGCCTGCTCCCCTTTAAAACCTCTTTTTGGTGCCGTAGCGGTTTCACACCACGTCTTTTTTTTTTTTTTTTTTTTTTTTTTTAACGTGTCAGAGCGGCATGTGTGTATGTGATTGCATGTAAAGTTTCGGAAACAAAGCGTGAGTGGTTTGTTCTCCTTCGCTGTGGTACTTTTTAAGATGCCGTTTGATGAAAATGCACGTTAGATTTCAGAGAAAAATCATGACCGCTAGACGCTGTTTGGAAAAGTAGTTGAAATACTTTTTTAAGAAGATAAGATTGATCCTTTTCTATTAAAAGAAAACCCAAACAGGAAAAAAACCCTGCAGCTTTTGCTCACTTGCACAGTGGATGCAGCCGGCATGACCAGGATGCTTGGTGTAATTATCTTTAGGGATAAAATCTAGAGGCCAAAGGTTGTGAAGGACTTTGAGCATCAAGCGACCACGTAAAACTCGCACCTGCTTGAGTTGTAGCGTTTGTGTCGAGAAGCAGATATCAAAGCCATTAGGGCAGTCATTTCTCCTGTACAAGTAATGCTGATGTACTTACTGAGCTTCTGGGTGCTTGCGGGATAAGGCAGTGAGATAACGACTCTAAATGATCTCTGGAAGGGAAAGGAAATATGGAATAGGACAAGTAAGGAGAGACTCAAACTTAACAAATCCTGGCTAATCTTAAATCAGTTGGTTTTAGTGCTAGGAAGGAAGCTATGGTACCAGCATACCAGAAGAGCGATATATCATCTGTTTGTATGCTGTATGTAAATGTGTTTTGCATGTACAGTGCTTTATAGGTTATTTAAAAGAATGCACTTTTAATAGTTGGTCACTTTTAAGCCTCCAGATAACGTGCCAGTCTGTAAACCTTGTCATCTTCCACAAATGATTTTCAGAAACGAAACCCAGAGCATTAGGAAGGGTTACTCTTGCCTTATTATTAAAAGCTTTTTGGGAACGTATGTAGTTCTGTCAGTCAGCGGAGCAGCTCTGCCTCCATGGCAGTGGTAGACAGACGCAGTCTGTAAACTGAGACTAATTATGCAAAAAAGATATTAGAGCGTTCCAGTTTGCAAAACCACACTTTTTGTTTCTTTGTTTAAAATCACTGGCACTGAGAATTGAGGGAAAAAATTGGTATCGCACTGAATGCGCGTGAAGCATACTTGCCCGAGTCAGCTTTCAGCAGTTACTGCTTCTATTCTCTGCTTTCAGCTTCAAGAACTTGTACGATTTGGGCAGTATTTTCAAAATGGCTAGGGAAAACAACAGTGTAAATGCAGTTACTAGGCAGGAACCCACTTTTTCATGCTTACTTTTTTCAAGTATGTATTTTGCTATTCCTTTCAAAAAAATAAAAAAAAAAAGAGCACCGACTGTTTCTTTTGAAAATGAGATCAACTTTAAAAGGACTTCCCCCTCCTCCCCCCAGGAAAGCTCAGTAATTCTTCTATTTATTTACAGCATATTTAGACTGATCATATGAGTTTAGAAATCTGAATTATTATAATTTGTTGACATTAAATTGTTTGGTGATCAACCGTTAATATGTAGCTCTAAATCATGTCAGAAGATTATGTTTTCCTCCTTCAAATAGTCTTTTTCTTACCACTTCACTTACCTACTGTTGTGACCACAAATTTCCCCCCAAAACTAGAGAGTTGTTTCTGCATTTTTTAGAAAAGTTGTCTTTTTTCCACCACTGAGAAAGAAAAAGCTATACTTGAACTGAGATTGTTAATACAGGCACATAACTAAAAATGTATGTATTTTTTCTTAAGGGTGGAACTAATTTTGGTGCGTGTGTATAGCTTTGTCAAACTTCTGGGGGACACAAACGTTGCAGCAGATACATTACAAGACTGCATTTAGAGCTCTCAGTGATGTTTTCTATGTGTATTTGACTTGAAAGAATTGTTCTATTATTTTTTAAGTACAACTTCAGTTAGCACTTACAATTAATGCTAAAGCTGATGGCTGAGTACTAATACTGCAATGGAAGCGGATGGGATGAGGGGAGAAAAGAATGAAAGAAGGGCTGAAAGCAAGTTGTTGGCTTACTGCACTTTGTGGTGTTAAACAGAGTCTTCCCCCCACCTTGCCCCCCTCTTTAGAGCGCTTGAATTTTTGTTAAGTTGCTTCATCCCAGAGAATTTTTATTTAGAGGTTATTCTTGTTGAAACGTAAAATTTTCCACTCTTTATTTTTAAACTAGCTGCCTTGCTCATTGCAAAGCTGCCTGCATTTTACCCACTTAACAATCATGGAAGCTCAAGAAGGTTCTCTAAAGTTCAGAGTCTCTGTGTGCAGTGGTGAGGTGCGTGCCACTCTCTGCGAGGCAGGGAAACCTCAGGCGTATTTAACGTTGAACTTCTCCAACCTGAAATCGCAAACTGAACCCCGTAGGTGCATAGAAACCACATGTTCTGCTCTTCCATTCTGTTGGATATTTTCCGCTTGGGGAGGATTGTGGGGTTTTTTTTCTTAGAAGGATGCAATTTCTTTCTGAATAATTCCTATGGTATCAAGAAATCGAATGAGCTATATCGTTCTGTAATTTAAGAATTTTTCCTCAATCTCTTCTGTAACTATATTGCCTGCCTGAGGGTACCAGCAACCTTAATTTCACTGTTTTATAACCCACAACAGTTAACACTTGACCTAGGTCATTAACAGGATTATCAGCAAATTTGTTTAAGCTTTTACTGACAACCTGAATTGCTTCAATAATATTTTGACTGTGCAGACAGGAAACTTCTTGTAACCTCTCAATCTAGCATAAAATTAATTTCTTGCGAACGCAGCTACCAAAAGATCAATACGCTAAATCTGCTTACAGTACTTGGTTTCGAACAGTGTCTGTTTTGGTTTACAGCAAGAAGGTTCCAATCAGCCTCTATTTTCGGTCTGTATTGGATTTGGAGATGCGGTTTCATCTTTTATTCATTGATTACCATCTCAGAACTTTGTGTAACTGCGCAATTAAATGCACCACTTTATCTGGGCTGGTCTCTGTTAACACTCACAGTCGCTAAAGATGACTTACGCTGCCTTCGTAGTAGTGACAGCCCTTGGCACGGTTTTGAAAAAATGCGGTGTTTGCGTGTGGAGCAAAGTGCCTGCCCAACTTGCGCGTGTGTAGTTTTGGGAAAGGCTGGCAATACCGGGAACTTTTCAGCAGAATCTAAAGGGTTTGCATGGGGAAATGCCTTTTACAGGTCTCGCCTCGCTGCATGTCAGGTATCATTAGGTCCAGATAAGTCTTCATGTATCGCGACACAATTCCTGCCGGTGCCTCTAGCTTGCTCATGAGCAAGCTTATCTGCAAAAGAAGTTAAAAGTACGTTTGGAAATCTTAATGTGGTACCTTTTGAAATTTAATTTCAGAAAGCTCAAGGTCACAGGGGTCTAGGGGTCTTTTTCATACAGCTGTATCTTAGTCAAAGCTTCTGTGCTTAATCCGAAGCTGTATGATTAGACAAATAATGAACGTGTTTTAAAATTCACACCATGATGTTTTCAAAATCCTGTGCAACAGGAGAAGCAAGTTGGGTAAATTCCTCGTTTTCTGTCAACATTTTTGATAGCAGGCTGTAACACATGGAGTAATTTATTTTCTGTTCTGTTTGTCATAATTTATTTTCTTTTCAAGTTTGTCTTGACTTACTGCTGATTTCAGTACGGTATATTAAAAAGAAAAATCACTACATTGTCTGTAGCAAACTTAAAGCAGATGTTTGAAATACAAAGATGTCCGAATTTGACACAGCAATTAATTCTTATTGAAGTTAATTTGGATACAACGTATTTGCTACCCGACGAAGCAGTCAGGGTATAGAAACGGGTTTGAACTCTTCTGTACTCTCAGCCTCAGGAAATGAGGCTTCAGAGACACTGCCAGAAGGGAAAGCACTAAACGGAGAATAGGCGCACTAAGTTTAACAGTTTATGTGAAATCTCTGCGAATGATGAGTGCGTTCTGATCGAACTTAAATTTTTCATTCCCATCTGGGAAGATATGCAAATTAGTTTTAATTTTTTTATTATTATTATCTGCCAGACTTAAATAAATTGCTATTAGTGTACTTACTTTTGATTCCGTTTGAGAACTTGTGAGTTTTCCTCTAGGAGCGTATGTAACGGCTCTTGTTCTTGTAATCCCCACTTGATGAAAGTTTAGAAATACGGATGCAGGTGTTCGTTTTCTTGTTTTCAGACCTCTGGATTTTGTCACCAGTGAGGGTCACTACAGAGCCGTTGCCGAATACAACAGTAACTGCTTGTACGTTTTTATACAGAGCCTGAGTTAGTTCCGTAGGGTACCTGCAGTTCATGTAGGTACCGCTGCTTTGTAGCTGCTGTTTGATTTTTCTTTGAAAAATATTTAATGACTGGAGATACAATCGTGTCCTTACTTTTGTTAAAGTTCAAAGCTCTACTCAGTGGAGCTGGTATTGAAACACAGAAAGGTCATTTTGATACCCTAAGGTGCAGAATCGACTGGACTTGTCCAGAGGTGTTGGATAAAAGTTCAGAGGTGGGGCAGAAGGATCTCACTAACCCGTCGTCTTTCTAAAAGATGATTCCAGTATCCGAACAGCTGCTTTTCTGGAGTGAGATGCAGGGATTTTAAATTTTTTTTTTTTTTTTAACATTTCCTCTATTGTGAAAACAAATTGTTCGATTTGTTGAAGCATTGTTGAAAATTGTTGAAAATACATTTGTGAGGAGGAAAAGACTTAAAGTAAGAAATGATACAGTGAAATGGAAGAAATTTTGTTAAGAAATGATACAGTGAAATGGAAGAAATTTTGTTTACAAACTCATGTGGCTGCTGTTAAATGATCCGTTTTGCTAAAAACTCACTGCAGTGGTATAGCCTTTCTTATTTCCATAATCACTTTAGAGCAGTAGCTTTTATTTTTTTAGATTTAAACTGTTTTAAACAAGAACTAAAACTTAAAATAGTTTAATTCAGAAGATTAGATACGAACTCCCAATGGTGTAATTTTGGAAACAGAACATGGTAGTACTTTGCTGGGTTAGGACCGTGTTCCACACCGGTAGCCTTGTGCTTCTTAGTTTCTTAGGTGCCTGATAAATCCTAGCACAAGTACTTATTTTGCAGTGTAAGTACTCATTTTGCAGTGTGAAACTGATGTAAGATTAAAATTCCGTCCCTTGGACTGAAGATTCCTTTTAAATTTCTGCAGTGAATGGATGAAAGAAATAAAGATAGAGAAATAAAGATAATCCTGTCTGAAAGAAATCTTGGGACGGTGACAAAAGAGTTCCAGTCTGCGAGAGTGACGGGTAGACTGAATGAAACACCAGCAGGCACAGCCTTAAATTTGCAGAGATGTTATTAAACCAGACACACTGTAAGCAAAAACTTTAGTGTCACGCTCCTTTTTTTTTTTTCATTAAACTACCGTGTCCTGCTGTTTCAGGCAAAATATGGAGGAAAATCCCATTAATCTGCTGGAAAAATATTGATGAAAGGAGAATAGCAGACCAAACGAACAGTGGTTGAAACTTGCTAGCAATTAAGTGAACAATAGGATGAATGTTAAGGTTCAGTCAGGGCAGTTTAGTGTAATAAGGTGTGGGAATGGGGCTTGCTTTTTTTTTTTTTTTTTCCCCATCTGATTCCTCATACCATTTTATATCTCTATTTGGATGGAAAGGTTCGCGTTGCATTGGTCTCTTCTTTTAAAAATAATAATTAAAAAAACCTGTTAAAGCATAGCTGCCTTGCATAAGAGGACGATTATTAAAACCAGAACTTTTAAATTGGTGCCTAGGATAGGAGGGTTTTGTAGAAAATCCTGAGTGAAGAGTTACCGTTTAAATAAATAAAAAAGCACCAAAATATGTTTTGGTCCATGGGAGGCTTCCCACAAACTTTGTGCAGTAACAAATAGCAATGGGTGACACTGGATTCCTTAATTTAGTTGTTGAGAAGCTAGAAGGCAGCTAGAGGGTTTTTGCTCTGTCTGCTTTTTTTTTTTTTTTTTTGCAAGGCTTTTTGAGAGCTCTCTTTTGGAGGAGGCAGAGAAGGATTAAAAGAAGAGCAGGGGTAGGCGGAGGTGGAGTGGAAGATGGACCTGAATCTTAGAAAAATCAGACCAAAATCCAAACTTTCTCCGATTAATGACAGTGTTAGGAACCCAGAATTCAGTGCTGACAATGATCTGAACACTGAGCAAAGCACAAATTAAGACATTCCTTGCCTCCCTGAAAGTCTAAGCTTTGTTTACATTAGTAAGCTTCGTGACTATGATTTACCAGTGGTGAATTTCAACAGAGACTGCAGTTTAGGCAGGGCAGAGGCATTTTTACCATTCTATTTAATCTTTCTGTAGCAGTGCTTTCTTTAAAAAAAAAAAAAATAAAAAAAAAAGTAAAACAAGTTATGTCTGTCTAGCCTTAATGTTTGTGACCAGCCGTGGAGAGCACCCGCTTAGGGCATTTATATCAAAATGGGTTCGGAGATGGCCGTGGGACTTATCCTGCAAAAACTTTTCTCCCATGGATCATTTACCTTGGAGAGCAAATGTCCTAACGGTGGCTGAGAGTTCAGTTTTCCTGCAGAAGGTGGTTACAGCTATGGAAAACGTGCTGTGCTCACCCAAACCATCTCAAAGTGGTAACCCAACTGTA
>NW_009260608.1:1369814-1381151 GCF_000687185.1 Egretta garzetta
CCAGCCCACACACCTGCGCTGCCCCGCAGTCTTTCTCTCGCGCCTTGCTTTTTCTCCCATTTCCTCCTTCCCGTAAGTCAACGTTCAGCCCTAAAGAGCAGAAGGCAAAGATGGGCTTTTCTTTTCCTGATTGGGAAGACCGCATGTCCATTCCTATTTACTAAATGCTGTTTACCAGAAGGGGGGATGCTTTGATCCCGTAGATGCCCGGAAAAAAAAGAGACGGGAAAAGAACTGTATATTTACTGGCATTGCTTTTTCCATAGTTAGTTGGTTGTGTTGATCCTGAAAGCTGGGTTAAAGCTGGACGGTAGGTGTTCAAGAAATCGAAGCAGAAGTTGTCCATGCTAACCAAGGGAAGCCGTTCTGGAGAAGAGGTGTGAGGAACATGCTTAGTTTGTGGGACATAATGGAAACCAGAGCCGTTTGTGGGAAGGTAATGGAAGGAGAGGAGTAAGTAGAAGACAGGGGTCTGAAAAACTGGCTCGTGGGTAGATGGGAATAGAACAGTCATTTAGGCATTTACCTTTGTTATAAATATTTGTATTTCTCACATATGGAAATAGTGAAAAAAGATGTTAGCGGGGTTTTGGTTGCAAAGGCAGCAAATGAAGTCGGGGCAATTCCATTTTTCATATGGATAGCTCAGCACACATGTTCTGCATTAATTACCTCCATAAATTCTGTTAACCTGGCAAACAATGAAAATATCATGTTGGTGACATCACTGTATTGGAAAATAAAACTGGTTTTAGCATCTTGATTTTCTCAACATGACATTTGAGGCAATTTCTTACCCTATTGGCATTTTACTCCCCCAATTTGCACCAAGATGTTTAGTCGTTTGCTCTGTGGGTTTATTTTATCTGTGGAGTAGCTGTGTAAGGACCCAAGCACTTCATAGCCCATGCAAGCTGGAGCCCTTGATTCATGGAAGTGGAGAAGAAAATCTTGAAACTCTGTCAGGGCACACACCTGAGTAGGTGGCTTTCCAAATGTAGCACTTCAGGATCCTCAGGATTTTTTTTTTTACAAGCCTTTACTTCTGTGTTGCAAACTTAAAACAAACAAACAAACAAAAACCCCCACAACCAAACCCAACACAACTATATTCACTTGCAAGGGTTTTTATTCTTCTGTGCCCTGTGCAAGGAATTTCTTAAACGCAATTTTTTTTCTGAGTTATGGCATGCTGCCAGCTGATTCATTTGGGGGGCTATCATGGCGTTTTTAACAAATAAATGGTCATTTGCTGCACTTGCACTCTGGTCTCTTGTCTCAACAGCTTCTGTCATCAAAGGACTATCAGTTACCTGCTGTGACTTTTGGTGATTGACTTTTGGCCTTGAATATATTTGAACTACAGTAAAATTTGTGGGAGCTTAGAAACTTTTAGTCATGGGTGCTGTGTGTGCCCAGGTGTCTTTTCTGTGACACTTTTTGGTGTCTGGGTTTCTAGAAATTGAGCGTGTCATACTAGGTTTTGAATCTTCAATTTACCTTAAGTGGACATGATGTAGCAACATTTTTTCCCCTTTTACTTTGCTAGAAACCTTCCCAAGGGGGATCTTTGGACACGCTGGTAGACCCCAAATCTATTGGATCTTTGGAGAGCTCAATTCTGCAAAACTAGTGAATACAGAATATTATTTTTTTTTCCTGGGGAGGAGGAATGCAGAAGTAAAAAGACAGTTGTGCGGTGTGCTTAAGCCCTTTTGAGAAGTGCTTTAGAGCTTATTCAGATTATTTGAGTAATGCTTGCTGTTGAGTTTTGGCTAGACATAGGCATATGGTGCCATTTTGTGTGCTTTAAGATTTGGGCACCCAATGGGACTGGCAAATACAAAACACACTGTGAGAGACCCACTTCTGTTCTGGGCTGGTGAAAGGCATGGAGTGGCTGGGTTTAGGTAACTGAATCTTATCCTTAGTTTCTGGTATAATTTTTTTTTTTTCCCCTCGAGAAAGGTAAACTTGGGTTTTGTAATTTAAACTCCCTTTTAACACAGTGGCCCCCATTTTGCATTTACACGTTTAACATCATGCTTCACTGATGTCAGATTTAATGCTATGGTGGTAGAGTAGAAAGAGATTGGCAGGATTTGGACTTGAATGTGAGTTTGGCTGAACAGTAATTCAGGTATCTATGGGTTTATGCCCCTTGTAGGCGGTACTGGAAAAGGACCAGTTGGAACTGTTTTTAAAAAAAAAAAATGAACGCGAAGAAGTGAAAGCGACGCAGTAATTTGGAACCCATTAGGTTAATCCATTTTTAATTTTTATATCCTTGTCTTAATGAAAAGAACTGGCACATATCAACTTACAGGAAATAGCCTAATAAAACTGAAACCTTATTAGGCCCCTTTGATAAACATTGCATTCCAGCCCACCAGTCATATGTTTTTGCATACTTGGAAATTGAGCTTTACGCCACTTTAACAATATCAGGAGAACTCTCATGTTTCAAGCTAATGAAAAAGAAATAAAATCTGGTTTGTCCGTGTTCATCTGTGAGAATGGATGGGCGGTTGTCAAGTCAACGTAACGCAGACAGGTACTCCACGAAGAAGCAGCGTACAGGTTTGTCACTCGCCCCTACCGAAAGAGCTGCTAGTTCATAGGTCACCATCGGTGCAGAAACGGCTTCTCTTTGTTTTCTCCTTACGGTAGCCAGAATAGCTTCTGCAGGGTGCGAAGGGAAGAGGTTTGAGCGGGTCTGCGCACCTACGTAGGCTGGATACAGACGGACGAGAGGATAAGACGAAAGCTTCACATACGCTGCCTAGCCTTCGCTGTCGCTTGGGGTCCCTCCACAATAGGATTGGGGGGGGGAGCGGCTTTTGGTGTGGACACTCCTAAGATTCCTAGCAACAAAATGTTTACTCGCTTTCTGTTCTGCTTTGAAATCCGTTCCAGGTTTGTCTGCTAAGGAACAGTACAGTTCTGCAGTTTTGCTCTCTGAAACCTCTCCTGTGAGGCTTTTATTTTTGGACCTGGGTGTCGTCGTCCTGTCTGTTTGGGAGACGTGGGGTAGCGTCGTCCCTTTTCCGCACGCAGGCTGCGTACTTGGCGGAAGGAGGAGGACCGCTGGAGAGCTTCTGCTTGGCGTCGAGCGCAGGTGATGGAAGCCAGGCTGGCTGGGCCGAGGCGCACGCAGCACCACGGCTGCCGGTTAGCACGGTCCGAGCCGCCGTGAGGGGGGCACGGGGCCGCGGCGGGGCGCTAGGCGGGGAGAGAAACCTGCAGTAAGGGTCCTGCTTTGGCTGCTTCAGTATTCAGCTGTAGGAAAAACTGAGGTATCTAAATGTGGCCTCAGATGGTCTCGGGGAGCGTGTTTGAGGAGAAGAGTAAAATCTGGGAGGAAAATGAAACTCTTCCTCTTGGAAAGCTATGGGCAACTGCCATTAAAGCAGAATTTGCCAAATAATCTGAACTGATGGAGGAACCTTATAGGTTCTACAGAAGCAATAATCTGTAGGGTAACTTGACACGTATTGCTAGTCTTTTGTCTTTTTATCCGAGATTAGTAACATAATCTCTTAATTTTGGAAACAATTATTTACTGAACATTTCAATGAAAATAACGGAGGCCTGGGCTATCCAGTCGTCTTCTGTGAAGATTCCTGTGTTCGGTATTGGAGCAACTGTTTCTTGATTCACTTTGGTTTTCCCTTGTATGTTCATCTCTTGCCCCCACCCTGGTGGAGTTCTTCAGTCAGCAGTTTAACCACAGATTGAACATGACAGTTGCCAAATTTGGAATGTTCTGCACAAAATCAGATTTGTATCGTACAGTATAACGGCACAGGCAAGAAGGGTTGAAAGTGCAGACCTCACAGCGTTGTGCCTCTCGAAGGACTGTAGTCTGGTTTGAGCTGTAGCAGAAACCTCGCTGAGAAATCTCACATTTGGAAAACAGTTGTGCAGTAAATGGGCCAAATTTTGTTGGCACTTGGGTTGGGTATGCGTTAGAAAGTATGCTCTGTTGGCTGTTTGTTTGAGGCTTTACTCTGTGTAGTTTGGTGTTACTTTGCTCCTAGGGTGCCCCAGGCTAGAGGGAGACACAGCTGGAAAAGCAGAGCTAGTAGAGGGGGACCTGGCAGATCCCCCTTACGCTCAGGTCATTTTCTTCCGAGCAATAGTTACATCTTCATTGCAACATTTGAGGGGACATGCAGGACCACAAAATCATGGCAGATTTGACTTTTTTGTTAATGGACGAGCAGTAAATCAGGCCCCAAGTCTGCTGCCTAGAACCGGGCTTCACTGTTGAACATTCCGTGAAGTGAGGATCGCATTGGTTAGTGTTGCTTCATAGAGTGTTTCCTTATCTACTGATTTTACTTATTTGTTGTCCCTTCCCAAAGATCTGGTGGTCTACCTTAGCAAATTTCAGCATGATTTCGGCAACATCACTGTGATAGCTGATCCCAGGTGAGGATAACGGTGAATGCGCCAAGGTGCGACTTTGGCCTCGCCTGGGCCCTGCCTGCCTGTAGATGTTGCTTCTAGCCTCAGAATAAACCAAAGACACAAAGCTGATATGCTGCAGCTCCCCTTATTTCACTTGTGCCTCTGCTGGGGGAATGGAAAGTTGAGAAGACTCAGATCTGTACCCGTAGGTAGATGAAAATCCAGGTGCAAGTCCCTTTAGCCAGGAAGAGGCCACCATTCTAAAAATGTACGTCAGGGTTTGCACTGACTCCGCTCTGTCCCACCCCAAAACCAAGTTTTGGCTGACTTCCTGCCGCAAAGTATTTTCTTTGCTGCTCAGGATTATATGACACGTTTCAATTATGGGCATTCACCATTTTTTATTTTTTTTTTTATGGGTTGCGTAGCAGATTTAATTTTCCCATTTGCTAGCATTTTTTTAATAACTAACTAGAGTATTTCTAAACTGACAGTTTGATGCCAAACAGGAAAACACAAAACAGTGGTGGTTTCTTGTTCTTTGGGTTTTTTTTAACTTTTAATTGGAAATGTTAATTAGTTGAAGAAGAAATATTTTGCATATTTGACCTCATTGACTATTATCCTGTATTTTTGATGTAAAGAATATGATTTGGAAATGCTTTCCAGTGGTGAAGTTGTTTGTAGGTGGTTATTTAGGTATAGCAAGTTGCTTCCTAGCAGGCTTTCCTCCCCATTTCTTAGGTAGTGAGGAGGATGTCAGGGTGGTTCTACTTGGCACAATGTTTGTTTGCTGATTTTTTTTTTTTTTTTTTTTTTTTTACTGGGGGAGGTATTTGTACTGTGTTGAGTTCATTGTAGCAGTCATTACTCCATGTGTTTCTGGAAATGCTGTTGCTGTCAGACTGTATTTGGGTATCTTGTTAGTTTTACATTTCTTCCTCTCTCACTGGCATTACTTACTCCTGATGAAACCTGCGTGTCAAATTCCACGCGAGCCCTCGTTCGTCTTCTGCCTGATGCCATGAAAAGGAGAGTAAGCGAGCTTTGCATTTTGCATCCATGTGCCGGCTCCAGTTGCTGGAAGGAGATTTGTCTTCAGCCCCTGGGCAAAAATGCATCTTGAGGGAACTAATAATGCTTTCTCTTGCGGTTTTGAATGGGGAAGGCCAGAAGAGTCAGGCAGGAAAGAGCTTCTAAAAAGAGAACGTGCTCTTAATCAGCATTTTGCCTGTATGCTGCCACTTGGCAGAAATAGCTAAGGTGTACAGTACGGTGAGCAAGGCTGTTGTACAGAAGGACCAAGTCACTGATTTCTAGAGCCAGAAGTGATGGTTGCTCAGTTCGTATAGCACTGCGGTATTTTAATACCAGTAAATTCTCCCTCATGCTTACCACTAGTTTTAAAGGGAGTTAACTATGCGATGGGAACCAGCGCAGGACACTGAGATTATTAGACAGCATTTCTTTTTTTTTTTTTTTTAAGTTGTTTAATGAGAACTTCTCTGTGTCTCTTTAGCATAACCAGGGATCCTTTTCAAGGCATTCTGTAGGAAAGAGTCATTCAAAGCTGGTCAGCTAGTTTAAGAGTTACCCTTAGTAACTGGCTGGTCAACCTCAAAGATTTCTGTAAGGTTTAGCTGAGTGATACTCACATGGTTTTGCAGAGATACAAGGGAGTGCAAATGAGTTGGGTGAGAAATGCATAGAGCCTGGAAATCCACGTTCTTTTTCATGTGGCCTGACTTGTAAAACTACCTCTTTGCTCTCTTCTGGAAAGCAGTAATAGTTAGAAAGGTAGAATAGTTATTGGCTTTATTTTTGGGACGTAATATGTCACCCTTCCTCTTCTTCAGTTCTCCAAAACCCCATTTAAGAATGTGAGAGTTGTGGGAAATCAGACCCTGAAGTTAGGGCCATATCTGACCTGCAGTTAGGATTGCTTGCACAGCCATGCTCTTCACTGGGCCAGTTCTTGTGGAGTACCTGCTTCTTACACTTGCAAGGAAAGAAAATTATTGCCACACAAAGTAGCTTGACCTCTTTTTTTGTTTGTCTGTCTTTGTCTTTTCTTAAAGACACAGACCTTGCACAGGACAGTGCCACAGGAGGAGTTAAACTCTCTTCTCTCCACTTCCCTCTTCCATCTGGTAAATATGTATCTGTAGGCAATCATAGTACATTTAAACATTGGTTTTCATTTAACAATTGTACGCAGGAAAAATGTTAGGGTCACACTGATACACGTCTGCTGATCATGATCTGACGGAATGTATTTGCATGTTACCCTTCACGAATTGGTCAAGTCAGTTTTGTGAACCAAGTATTGCCTTTTGTTACGCTAGAGGATATATCAGGGTTGAAAGAAGTTGAAATGAGTAATCTAATGCTTGTGTAAAGTTTTACTTTTTACCTAATCCTACAAATCCATGCAAAAAAAAAAATAAAATCAGACAATTCATATCTAATCCATTCCTTATGTATTTCTTCAGTCTTAGTGTAGGGGAATGCTATTTTCTCCCATCAATTTCCAGATTAATATGTAATGTTAGGACATATAATGACAAAATGTAACACTACCCTTCTCTATCATTTTGTCTAGGGACCATGATTGTTGCAGCCTGTAAGTTCTGTATTAATTGTTTGCTCTCTACCGAGGTGTACAACTCTGTCTTGAAGTCACAGGAAAAACGAGGCTTTTTTCAGGGAGAGGGAGACGGTTTTCTTGGGTGACTAGCTGAAAGGACATACGTTTTGCATTTTAGACACTGCTAAAGAACAGTACACTTTTAGTGAAAAGTATTTTTTTTTCTAAATTTTTTAATAGGAGTAAAGTATTATATGTATGAATTTCAGTTGGATTCTGAACAACTTCAGCACTTGGGCAGTCTACTCTGTGTTTCTGCTTGCCTGTAAAATAATTCTTACGAGACAAATGATAAAGACATCCAGGCAAAGCAACAGTTATCTAGGGGGTCAGTATAATTATGTTTTCTTTCTTCGGGTATTTTTTCCCTCCCCTGGTCTTTTATTTCTTGGCATTTCACCAAAAAAAAAAAAAAAAAAAAGGGAGAGAGGAATATGTGGTCTTTATAACCGCTGGAGACCATGTGGCTAGATAGGTGAAGGAAATTAACGTTTTCTGAGATTATTCTGATAGATACTAAATAGTTACTTGACAAGCTTTGTTCCATCTTGCACAAATGAAAATGGAGGAAGTTAAAAGACTATGCAGAATGAAAGCATATGAATATGCTTAGAACAAAACTACTTTATTAATGAAGTTACAGGTTTGGCACGTAGCTTTGCTTTGATTTTTTTGTCAGTAATGGGAGCATTCACACCACTCTTTTTAGGTACCTACTTGCATTCTCTGACTTGCATCTGAACTGGAATCCTACTTTAGTCAGTGTGAAAACCTCCCTTCTACGGATTTCTAAAACGCCATGAAACACATATGAGCATGGAAAAGTAGTTTGCCTAGCAGTGCCAGTTTGAAGGAGATGAGGAAGGTAAGGAAGGTGGAATGAAGGAGAGAGGCTGAAAAAACATTAATGTTGTAGAATGGATCTCAACGTATTGCAACAAGAGCTGCCCTTTCGGCTGGGGCATCTAGCTGTGGTGGACCACACATGGCTTGCAGCGAATATTTAATTGCCCCCCGTGGCCCTGTTGTAATGCCTGTGAGTACTTCTCGTAGGAGTACCTGGTAAACTTGCTCTGAGAGATGGGCAGGCAGCAGGGAGTTGGTGTTGCAGAGGTGGCATAGGGAGATACAGACTGTGGTGCTGCGGTGCTGGTCTGCTCCGGGAGGGCACGCTCTAACGTCTGGGCTTCTTGGCAGGTCTGGAGAGGGAAGCTGCCACCAGGTTTTGATTCTGTTGCCTGTCTGTTTTTCCAGATGAGGCTGATGAATTTGGACTGAATTCATAAATTTCAGAGTGGCTGCCATCGTGTTCTCAAGAAGGTTATTCTTAAAGAATATTACTTAAGTTTACTTCTGAGTGATTTGCCTTGGCAACGTCTTGCCAAGTAATTTACCTCAGAAGTCATACTTCCTTCGCCACCATGTACTGCAGATGCACAACAAACATCTGTCTTATCCCAGGAGATCCGTAGTCTGTGGGAATTTGTAGTCACAAAAGAAAGAAGTGCGTTTTTTCCTCTTGAATTTTTATTAGTATTTCCTTTTTATAGATGCAAACCTTTCTTCAGAATAGTCTGCCTAGAGCCCTATGCACTCAATAAAGAGCTGACTGATTTTTTTTCTTTGTGTAGGTGATTGAGAATTTAATTATTGATAAATCCAGAGCTAAGAAATATATAATACTGGATTATGTTCTTTCTGTAAGATTAGGAAAGATATTTTGTTTATTGATGTAGGTAAAAAATCAAAATACTGTTGTTTCTTTTAAAGGGGGAAACATTTTTCCTCCCATAGATGGCAGAGCAGCTCGTTCATGGTAGTGTAGCACTGCAGATACATACATACGCAACACAAATGCGCGTGCACACAAATGTAGACTAATGTGTATATTTATGGTTGTTTATAACATGGTCTTATTTCTAATACTGTGCACCTGTTTTCCCCTACTATTCTCCCAATAACAGGGGGGGAAAAAAAAAAGCCTTCGTAAGCTCTTTTTTTTTAACGTGATATCCAAAATCAAACAGCAGTTAAAAGGAGAATGATGAAATAATACAAATAGCTTAACTTAGCAGATTCATAGATAATTTCCCTCATTTTTTCCCTTCCCAGTCCTATTCTTTGGTACCCAGACCATCTGGTTCTGGGAGCAGTGACAACCCTTCAGGCTTACAAATAGAAGCTGAAGCTGCTCAGACTGCCACAGTGGCCACCTCTAATAGATTCATCATTCTCAGGTGTTAAAATTTCCTTGCATATGATGGGAATTATTTCTTTTATCACTGTCAGTAATTTCCATGTTGAAGGAAAAAAAGTGGGGGGGCGAGCAACAAAAATAAGTCCAAATTGCAAATAATAAATAATGAAGGTGCATGGATTGGTGCAGTTGTGAACAGTGTTGTCATGTTGTCTGCTAATACTTCATTCGTTTGTATTTGTAGAGAGGCTGTTTTGGTTTATATGATACTTTGTATCAATTCACCTGTTCTGCTTCATGTTAATAAATAAATGGTTAGTTAGGGAGCTGTGATTAAGCACTTGGGAGACTATAAGGCCAGAATAGGAACAGAATTTATTTTTGTGCTTGTAAAAACTAAGTAAGTAAATACCAAAGAAGAATATCCTTTAATTTTTATGTCTTTATTTGAAATACCTGTCATGTTTTAGAATGAGTATAAAACCACTGTGATTTGATTGGCTGGAAAATGTCTATATAGGACTGTTTACAAATAAAATCTTCCTTCTTACTCTGAAAATTGTTGCGTGCCTCTCAAAAAAGGTAACAGCAAGATTAGCAATGAATTGATGGCCCTCTTTAAAAGGAGGTTTGTCTGAACTTACAATGTTGTAAATAATTACTTTTGTATCTAATGTGTTACACATGACATTTAGAAAACACTTCACTACTGCAAGACAATTTGAGAACAAATTAGATCAGAAGGAAGAACGAACTGCAGAAAAGACTTTAATCAGTATTCATTATTTATTCCTGTATTCTGAGAAAATTATATATGCCAAATACAGGCCTTTAATCAAATAATGATTAAAATATTCAGATCTCACCCATGTAGTTAGATGCATTGACCCAAATTTCAGGCGTCCGAGGGGAAAACGCTGTAGTTTGTACAGCTGATAGAAGCCCTCTGTTCCCACCCCCTGCTGTAATTAATTTGGCCAGCAATCCATTGTTTGTTTTTTGTCACTTTTTTGTTTTGAAAAGTTCCTCCGTCTGCTGTTCATACCATGTTTTAAGATAAACAAGACGATCCTTTTCATTTGTCTGTCTTTTTCTTCTTTGTAGCTAACTGCCAGGCCACCTGAACAAATCAACTGCTTCACAAGGTCCCCAAATAAACACATCTTTTGGTCCGGGTAACTGAGGTTAGCTGGACAGAGGCAAGCGAAACTCATTCCTCTTCATTTTGTCTTCTTTTATAGTTAATCTGCTGGATTCAAAAACAATTCAAGGGGAGCTGGGCTGGATCTCCTACCCATCACACGGGGTGAGTTCACTAGACTGTGAAATGGAAAAGTGCTGCTGCAGACCAATGTGCTATTTAACCATTGTTTCCTCTTCAGAGGACACCGTGCAGTAGCGCTGGTTCTTTGGAGCTTCAAAAATAGTCTGCTCTAAACGTGCAGTATATGGCTTATATAGGTATGGTACCTTCTCTTTAGAACATGCATCGCACTGCACGTAATCCCCAGGAAGAGCTCACTCTAATTGGAGAAAATGAAAGCAAGAGGTGCATTGAGCAAAAAAAAAAAAAAAAAAAAAAAAAAGTCTTTAGATACTGTTCCTTCTCCTATCACAATGTGTATCTCTAAAAGGTATCATGGGACTGTTTCATACTATTACTTGCTGATTTATTCACATGGCAGTCGTGGAAGGTGAAAAATGTGTGGACGTAAGCGGGTGATGTAAGTACTTATTTGATAACTTTTGTCCTGAATTGTTTGAGTACCATTACTTATGAGTTAAAATGTTATTAAAGAAATGACTAAATAATGTTCTTGAGGGTTGTTTTTCTTATTTACCTTGTATCCAGATCTAATGAAACTAGGCATTCTATTCAGAGAAGTAAAAGTGCAGTCTTAGAGCAGTTGTGCTTTCGATCTTGCTAACTCCATCATTTTTACACAGCATTTGCCACCGGACTCTTTTTAAAATTTTTGATGACTTGATACCAGCCATCCAGTGGTGCTGGTATCTGGTTGCTCCCCAACTTCTTGTCTCTGTGGAATGTGTGTGTGTGTAGGCACCACCCATTACACTC
>NW_009260608.1:1381176-1381948 GCF_000687185.1 Egretta garzetta
CCCATTCCTGCATTTTGTCCCCTGAACAAAAACCCCCACACTTGGTGGGCTGAAGCCCTGGCGTCTGGAGCGTCCCTTGCCCTCAGAGAAGGCTGCACCATCAAGTCCTTACTGAAAGAAAGCACTCGGAGACCTGTGCCTCCTTCTCCTGCTGTCCCATCACTTGTGCCCACCCTCATGGTGCTTTGTTTCCTTCCCCTATGGCAGTCTTATTTTGGTTTCCTACCTTTAAGATGGTAACTCCTAGAAGTTTTCATGAATCTCTGCCTGCCTGTGTTTTCTACCATATGAGTAAGCCTCTGCCAGAGAGTACTGCCGCTTCCAAGTCCTTGGAAAACGCTGTCCCTAGCCTTGCTAAGGGCGAGGAGTTGCTAGCCAAGAGTCCAGCGACTGTCCTTTTTCCAAACCAACTGCATTTTGAATTCTTGGTGTTGGCAGGTATTTGCTCGTTGGTGGTTTGTAGGGTTGTGAACATCCGCTTTGTGATTCTTCTGCAGCTTTGGGCAAGCTGTTACTTTACCTTTATCACTTCCGCAGAGATTAGTGGTAACAGTACTTTTGCATCTCTGCCTGATGGGATTCAGTTGTTAATATTTTAAGTAGTGCCTTCTTGATATTAAGTGTTACGCAGGTGTTTAGTAGTATTTAAGGATTAAGGCTTGGTTTATTTTTTTGAGCTTATACGTGGATCTCTCTCTGTGTCTCTGAACAAATTGTTCCATTCTCAGGGGGAAGAAGTGTGTAGAGGGTTCATGTTTCTTTCTAGTGGCTG
>NW_009260608.1:1381984-1388799 GCF_000687185.1 Egretta garzetta
TGCTGACTTTTCCCAATAAGAAACCTCCATAAACAGGATGTCCAAGAGGGAACTCTCCAGCAATTTCTAGCTCATCAGTTTTTTTTGTCTCCACTTGCATTTTTTTCTTTTTTTTTTTCTCTTTTTTGTTTTCTCTCCCAGCTGCCCTGCCCTCCTCGGCTTTACTCTTCTGCTCTGTTCCTGTCTTTGCAGCTGTGCAGATCTACTGCTCTGCTCCCTGCAGCTGTGCCTCTCTTGCCTTGGATGCCTTAAGCAGTTGGTAGGGAATGATACAGGGTATCTTGGGGGCTGTAAGAAAAACAGATGTGCTACATTACCCCACCAAAAAGGGCCCCCAGATCTCTCAGAGCGATTTCATTAGCTTCTGCAAGTTTTTGTCAGGTAAATCCAGCACAACTTGCTTACGTGTGTCTGTGCATGCTGTTCCTATTTACTGTCATATCCATGGATATCGAAGCCAAAGTAAATAATGGAATTGTACTGATGTTCTTACAAGTTAATGAAATTCTTAGTTAAAAATCGCATGGTAGTAAATGAATGTAGATCATATACTGTGACTGTTTTTGTAAGACAACTGAGACACTAAACTGTAGCCTTCAAAATACCGTGAAATTTTAAGCTTACATATTGAAACATGAACATAAGGTATAGAAATAGTAACATCTATCCTATCTGAATTGGCATTTTGCTGTAAAATGATGTCAACTTGAACATCCTGTGAACGGGACGCCTTCTTTTTACAGCCCTTTATTTATAGTCAATTAATTAAACCTGGTAAATATGGCTGCGTCTGTCTCTGAGCTAACTAAAATATGAACTTAAACTTTAGTGGAAAAACATTATAATAAAGATGTCACATCATATTGAAAGATTGCTAATAGCGTGGTGGTGATTTACAAGGTAAAGCTAATAGAGCTGCACTTGAGGCTGTGATTCACAAATGAGAATATTGGTGTTGTGCCAGTTCTTCTCCAGCATGCAGCAGCATTCTCATCTGAAGCCGTAAATGTCAGTATACTGTAGCTGGTGACTTCCAGAATTTTCAAAAATAATTTAGCCAAAGTGTTTAAAAACCTCTTACTAGGTTAATAATTTTATCTTGTCGATACATGATATTGATTGATTTCTGGCAAAATGACCCAAACTGACTGGCTGTCATTTTCAGCGTTCGGTGGTTCTTTTTTTATTCTTTTAAGTCTGCCTCGACTTGGGCATATATAATAACAGCTTTCGAGAAATTCCTGAATATTCATGTTAAGATTTGTAGCTCATTTGTATTCAAAGATTTCTGTGTCCCACATAAGAACACTAATGGCAGTGTTTTAGACCATGGTTAATAGTATCACCCTGTAAGAATGTGATCTCTCCTTGAACCATCCCACACAGCCACAGTCTTGGCATCAGCAACGCTGATCTGGTCAAGCTCATTAAAATCCCTTAAGTACAAAACATCGGCCCCTCTAGATAGCAAGGCAACGGAATTAAAAAATGTAATAGCGGGCTTTGCTGATGCTTGAGCATGATTGGCAGCAGCCACAAGGCCTGTATCCTGTATGACCATCTCCAGCACCTGCCTAGGCAACCTTTTTGTAATGCCAATCAGTCAAATACCAGTTCCATTTCTATAGGTTTCATTAAAGGGGAAAGAAAGAAGAGCTACTTAGTCTGTGCAGAGTTTATTATTGATATGCTGATTAAGCATAACGCAAGGGATCATTAACTGCAATTCACGTAAATTACAGCAGCACAGATGTGGGGGTTGGGAGGATAAAAAAGCAAGTCACTTTAATAATATACAATAGAAATGTGATGGACAATTCATACAGGACAAAAAGAGTACAGCCTAAACCCCGCTCTGCATATTCATGCAAGGAGTTGTATTGGTTTCAGCGTCATCTTTTTTTAGTAAAAAAGATGTTTCTAACTTGACTCTGGCTCCATGTTCTTTGGGAAGTTTGAAAAACACATATATTTGTGACAGAATCACAGAACGTTGTGACTTGATTTTACTCATATTTATGGACTTAAAATTTTTGGGCACTTTTTTTTTACGCCTATCTTGTTCTGCTTGTAGCTAGAAAAAATAATGCTCTGGCATTTATTTTTGTCATGTAGTAGATAATTTAAAAAAACCAACCAACCAATTTCCCCCCCCCCAAACAACCTAAATAAAAACCCCAACCCCAACTCGTTCTGTATGTGACCAAAGCTAGTAAATGGCAGGCAAAATTTTAAAAGACTGGTTTGGAAATAAACATACTGTCTTTGATTGTTGAGTTTTCTAGGTCCCTGAGCTTCTTCAGAACCGTGTGACTTCTTTGAGAGCTGGCTGTGCTCAGTACCTTAGACTTTTGGGCACATACTTCAGCTGCTGACTGTACACTGAAGTGCTTTGAAAATCTGATGTGGATAACTTTGCTTTTTCTTAGTGGTCACTCTCATGGTCATTTGGACAAAGCAAGCCCATCACATCAGTAATGGGAACTGGTTGGTATGCATTAGAGAAGGGTAACGTTCCCTGCTTCTGTGATAGTTTGGGTTGTGCCAGGAAGGCTACTGCATGCGTGACTGAGATTAATAAGAGTTTTTCCAAAATTGGGTTAGAGTCCAAAAATGCAAGTGAAAATGAGGAAAACGCCTCCTTTCTTACATTTCAAAAGCCTGAAAGTAGTTTGTCCCATTAGACGGTGTTACTGCCTACCCATGACAGCGGCAGTCTCCCTGGCTGCATATGTCCTGGTTTCAGTAGTCGGCTCACGTACAGCACTGTAAAAACTTTTTGTCTTTTTTTTGTGGGATATCATGGACACAGTGACTGAAGAAGACTCTGACTAAATAAGCATTTGGATGTCACTCGTGACTAGATGAAGGTAGAGGGGAACTTGTGCAGAGTTACATTTTGCCCGTGATTAAAAGTGAGCTCAAATAAGCTGCATTCAAGAATCAGCTGTTCAGGCCGCTGGGAATGGAAAGTTTCTCTGTTTATATGGAAGATGTTTTCAAGATTAATAAGTATTTCCAAGAGCAGTGGAAATGATGAGGTTTGTTTTCCTGCAGCTTTGTGTCTTGCGGTTCATTGCATCTTACGATTGAAGGTTTTTTTGCAGTAGGTCCTTAATGTGAGTGGGTTTCCTGGTGTCACCCTTCAGCCTTCCCCTCCACTGGGCACACTCCAAGTTTCTCATCCCTACGCGTGCCTCTTATTTTCACACCACTGCAGAATCTTAGGGTAGCTGAGCTGTCAAAAACCCCCTTGAAACTGGCCAACAGATGCAAAAATTTATGAAACAAACTAATGATAGTTTTCTTTTCGTACCGATTGACATCTTAGTCTGTATTCATTTTTTGTCTGAGACACCAAGCTTCTCTTGTCAACTTCTAAGAGGTAACTGTATTTGAAGTGAGGAGTATTACCAAAATCACCAGGTGGTTGTGAAACTGAGTTTCAAAGTAAAACAAATGATATCAAACAATTGGTATGAGACACAAGATTGAAAGTGAAAGGTATCTTTGTAAAAGAAGAAATTAATTACTTTTTTTTTTTTCAGAAGGAGAACAAGCATGTTCTACTATTACACGCTTTCTTTTTCCTATCCGTTAGCGGTGGAATTTCCTCAGTACTTCTGAAAACAATGCATTCTGTTAAACCCAAGATTTATCTTATGTTTTGCCTGCGCTCTGGTCTCCTTACAACTTTATATATTTCCTACTGTCATCCTGCCTTTCACGACTTGTGTGCCAGATCTGAAATGCAAGCAGGCTATTTTGGTGACTGAAAGTCAAACTAACCACTTGGGATTCTGTTTCTGTGAATCATAGACTTTGTTTCATTTTACACTGAATGGCTGATTGAGAAAGTAATTTTTTTGGTTAATATACTCTCTTCTCCCTCCCCCCCCCAGGATACTTGCTTATAGGGTGCAGTGAAAGTACATTTGTTTCATTTTATTTTCTTTTTTTCCATATAATGAAAGAGACGGTGTTAAAAATAAGAGCGCTTTTACTATAGCTTTTGTAAATTCTTCCCTTCACCTCCAACTTTCTGTAATCAAGCATGTGCTCTTGCTTGTTTTTGAGGCTTTTTGTTTTCTTCCTCCTAGAATAAAACTAGTTGAATTTATTTTTATTACTGCGAAGAGAATGATTTTGCTTTGGAGGGGGACATTTAAAAATCTGCCTCTTTTGAACTGGAATCTCCTCATTCACATTCAGAGCCTTGAATCACAACGCAGTGGTGGTTCCTTCAGTCTGTGGATGCTTCTTTTATACGAAATCTGAACGTGACAAAAAATAAATTTCTTTGCGCTGTACTTTTTTCCCTTTTCTTATAGGTATTACTTTTAGCAATGTAAAGCTATGAGATAACGCCAGATGATTATTTTAATTATATGCATACTGTTAAGCTGATGACAGCATTGTTTAGTACTGCTTTCTGAATATAGTATGAAAGTTTGGCTGATGGCTTCAGAAGCTGTGTGCGAGTAGTCAAGGGTAGAATGTACTTCTGGCGTATTTTAGCTGGCTTTGACTTGTGTTTCATCTGCACACGATCTTCAGCTGCTTGCATTAAGCATGCATTTAAAAGGGAAGTTTAAATCCAAAAAATGAGGTGGAGCTGACTAAAATGGGGGAAAGAATTTGAAAAAAAACCTGAGATCATGCGTATTACTTGAGAATTATATTTATGACAGTCTCTTGTTAAGAATTGTTACTAGAAAGAAATGCCTTTTTAAAATGTGGAGCACTGTGATATTCTTTAGCTGTGGTGTTTTGATACTTGTAGCCTGTATTGCATTCATTTGAAAAATTCAGTATGATTATAATGGTACTGTGTTTTGGTACATTTTAAAAACAGCTTTTAACGTGACATGAAGTAAAAAGTGTGCTAATTTCTATTCAGTGATCATCATTAAGGGAAGGACAAAGCCTTTTTTCCCCTTTCTTCTGAAACTAGCATTTTTACCATGTTACTTCAAGTGATGAGATTTCTATTTAAAAAAAGATTGCAACAACAACAAAAAGCTAAATGTACACTAAGTGCAATGTCCCTGTACCATTTTTTATAATGAAAAATACGGAAACGTCCCCCGTATTTCATTAGCCTCATCAGTCATTTTACTTACTGGTAATAGGTTGCTGAAGGTTGGGTATCAGTTTTCCGTGGTTTCAAATTAAAAAAAAAAAAAAAAAAAAAAAAGACAGTTTTGGCTTCTATTCCAAGAGTTAAATAAAGATCTTATTTAGAGTTGGAATTGCAGATAGTTCAGCTTTCAATTTTTCTTTTTAACTTTCGAAGCTTAGAGGGGACTTCATTCTCCTCATGGGCAGAATTTTATTTCTGTCAGCCCTGTCAGCATAAATGCAGGCCGTTTGTGAGAAGTTCTCTAAAATGGCCTGATCACCATGCGAGATCTTTCCCTTTGTAAGGAAGCGCTTACTTCATCATTTTATTCATTTTCTTTTGTGCTGAATTTATTTGCATAAACCAGAATAGAACAAAGTAAATACAGTAACTGTCATGAAATGCAACGTTATTTATCACAGAAGCACACTACAGTCGATTTTAAGACTGTTTTTATAACATCAAGACCACAAGGAGAGTAACTCCACTCTCTAGTTAAAAATGCCCATAAACGTTTTTGCCTGATAGCTTTGCTGTGCCTGTGCATTATTTTTTTTATGCTCTAAATAGTTTCGGTAGGTAATTTATTCTGGATCTATTTTCTAGGCGGGAGACCTACATGTTGCTTAATTCCCCCCACCCCGGTCTTTCGAAGTTGTTTGTGAAAACAGCCCGAGGATGCCGTTAGTTAATGTCCTAATTTCGCACACTGTAGCGTCTCCAGAGTGACTTTCCAAGCCTTCCTCTGTTACCCTTCCGAAAGCGTGAGGGAAAAGAAGCGGGGAGCAGCAGCAGCCCAGACAGTTTTGGCTTCTATTCCAAGAGTTAAATAAAGATCTTATTTAGAGTTGGAATTGCAGATAGTTCAGCTTTCAATTTTTCTTTTTAACTTTCGAAGCTTAGAGGGGACTTCATTCTCCTCATGGGCAGAATTTTATTTCTGTCAGCCCTGTCAGCATAAATGCAGGCCGTTTGTGAGAAGTTCTCTAAAATGGCCTGATCACCATGCGAGATCTTTCCCTTTGTAAGGAAGCGCTTACTTCATCATTTTATTCATTTTCTTTTGTGCTGAATTTATTTGCATAAACCAGAATAGAACAAAGTAAATACAGTAACTGTCATGAAATGCAACGTTATTTATCACAGAAGCACACTACAGTCGATTTTAAGACTGTTTTTATAACATCAAGACCACAAGGAGAGTAACTCCACTCTCTAGTTAAAAATGCCCATAAACGTTTTTGCCTGATAGCTTTGCTGTGCCTGTGCATTATTTTTTTTATGCTCTAAATAGTTTCGGTAGGTAATTTATTCTGGATCTATTTTCTTTTTCCCTCCCCCCCCCCCTGCCCCCCCAGATTTCTGAAAATATTCAGTGTGAAATGATTGTAGAATAGTATTTTCGACAATTCAAAGCTGTTCTTTTAAAAAGTAGGGGAAAGTAGGCGTCTAAGTGCACTGTGAGGGCTTGCTGGCTCTTCTGCTGAAATAGCGAGACTGAGAACGCAGTAGTTTCTAGGCGGGAGACCTACATGTTGCTTAATTCCCCCCACCCCGGTCTTTCGAAGTTGTTTGTGAAAACAGCCCGAGGATGCCGTTAGTTAATGTCCTAATTTCGCACACTGTAGCGTCTCCAGAGTGACTTTCCAAGCCTTCCTCTGTTACCCTTCCGAAAGCGTGAGGGAAAAGAAGC
>NW_009260608.1:1389632-1392402 GCF_000687185.1 Egretta garzetta
CGCCCCTTTCGGCAGCTGCTGCGGTGCCCTGTAGGGTACGCCGTCCAGCTCCGGAACGTAGGAAGCGGCCGGTACTCAGTTCTTCGTGTGCTTGGTTTGGTTTGGAGCGGAAGGTGTTATGGGGGAATTTCAATCCGCGGTTGAGCTCTGTGAAGGATACGCTGGGGTTACGGGCTCTTTGCGCGGTGTGTAGGTACGATCTTATGTATAAGGTGGCGAAGAAATCTGTGAGTTTTACTCTGTGACATTTGGTCCTTGCATCTGCGTGTTACGGTTTTTCCCTGCCTAACCGCTGTTCCTCGATATCTCTCAGACTGGAACTTTATTGCCAGCTGTTGGATTTTCAGAGGCCCCAAAGGGTGGTTAAGACACGCAGAACGATTGCTCGTTGTCTTGTTAGCGCACGTACGTATGGATGAGTGCTGTGCTGCTATGTGGTTTGTGTGCTGTTACATTAGACAAGTAGGGGCAGTCAACACCATCCTTCCTCAAGGGGCTGACAATTGATTTTAGTTAGACTCCAGGGAAAAAATTGGAATCACTCTGTCTATGTTCTTGTTTTTAAACAAAACAAAAACCTAAACCCAGAGTGAATCTTTTAAATCTACAGGACAGTTACTGTTTACAGTAGCTGAACCTTAGCTTCTAAACTGGATGTCAACATTCACATACAGAGCTTTCTGTATAGGAAAGCTAGAGCATGGTAGGAATTATGGGGTTTGTATCCTTTATCAATTGTTTATCTTAGAACATTACAGGTTGTCGTGGTTTAACCCGGCTGGCAACTAAGCACCACGCAGCCGCTCGCTCACTCCCCCCCCCCCCCTGGGTCGGGGGGGGGCAGCCACAAAAAGAAAAAGATAGAGACAGTTTAATAGGAGAGAAGAATAACAATAGTAATCACAATAATGGTAAGAGAATATACAGAATATACAAAATGAATGATGCACAATGCAATTGCTCAGCACCCGCTGACCGGTGCCCAGCCCGTCCCGAGCCGCCATCACTCCCCCTGAGCCACGATCACACAGCCCGAGCTGTGACCACTCTGCCCGCAACCGACCAACCAACTAACCCCCCTGAGCATGACGTTCTATGGTATGGAATAGCTCTTTGGTCAGTTTGGGTTAGCTGTCCTAGCTGTGCTGTACTCCCAGCTTGTTATGCACCTGGCTGAGCAGGAGAAGCTCAAAAAGCCCTTGAGTAGTCTGAGCACACTTGGCAACAACTAAAAACATCAGTGTGTTATCAACATTCTTCTGGTACTAAATCAAAACACAGCACGATGCTAGCTACTATGAAGAAAATTAACTCTATCCCAGCTGAAACCAGGACACAGGTGGATTTTGACCACCAATCCTTTAATTAATGCCCGTTTAGACTTCATTGATATTGATAAAAATAAAAACTGTGGTGACTTAACTTGCTTCAATTTCAGATGTTGACCAAAACTTATGACTGAGGGGAGAGGTTGGTGATGTTGGTATTGGTTATGGATCAGGGTGCAGAATGCTATAAATCAGAATCTACTTTTCATTTGAAATCTTTTTTTGAAGTTTGATGATGAAATGTATCTCAGTTTCAGAGATACAGATTATCAGAGAAATAATAAAATGTTGTTTGGAAGAGTTGCCAAGAGGCCATCTAGCCCAACCAATCTCCTGCTCAGTGCAGGACTATTGCTAATGTATCAGTTCAGCAGCTATGGCTGTGGATAGTGGAGTCTAGGAAGCCCCTGAGGATGGAGATGCCACGGCCCCTCCAGGCAGCCTGTTTCAGTGCTTTGCAGGCTTCTGGTGGACAGAATTCTGCCCGATACCTAATCTGAATCTCTCAAGACACAGTTTGTGGCTGTTTTCTCTTCTTGCACCATCTGCCGCTACTGAGGAGAGTTTGGCTGTGCTAAGTCCCTTTCAAGTTGTTGCAGTCTGTAATTAGATCGCTCCTTAGCTTTTTTTTTTTTTTTTTTACAAGACTGAGCAATTTCTGCTTCCTCACATCATGTGCTTTTGTCCTCTAACTGTCTTGGTATTGAGCAACCTTATTAGTTACGATGTCATGCTCATTGCCATAGTAGCTTCCTTAACTGGTGGGGAATGAACATGTGGGAAACCTCTACTAGGATGGCAGAAAAAAAAATCCAAGAATGGGAATGAAGTAGGAATGTAGGTGCCTTATCTATGTAACTGATCAAGTGTTTCAGTCTAGAAACAGTTCACAAGCAACATTATATTTTATTTTACATTCCTTTTACCACCCAGGGATTTGACAAGTAGAAGCTGGGTTCTGGAGGAGTTGAGATTTCACGGAAAGAGAAGATAACGGTGTAGTATGGCTTACTTCTCATACAGCTCCTAAAAATGAGAAGTCTGGTCCTATACTAGCTTGTTATCTGATAATGGGAGACGTGACTGTCTAGAAGTTAAACATTGTCAAACTTTTCTAAGAGCTTTTTCCATGATAGCGAAAGATGTTAAGCTTGTATATTCCGCCTGAAAGGGAGATCTTATTTGTTTAAGATTTGGTAGCAGGAGTGCTTTTCTGATTTGAGTGTTTTCTTTTAAAAAAAAAAAAAAAAAAAAAAGGCAAATGTTTCCTGAGCGAGAATAGGGCACAAAAAAAGAGGGTCAAAGAAGTAATGGCAGCTGAATCGAAGATGAGAACTCTGGGTGGAATGACATTAAACAGTCAAAGCCTATGTGGAGAGAGGTGTCAGGTGCGAGGGCAAGTGAAGAATCAAGATTGAAATCTGCAGAAAGCAACCTGGAAA
>NW_009260608.1:1392418-1405226 GCF_000687185.1 Egretta garzetta
TTCCTGCTGCCTTCCATCTGGAAGACTTGGAGCTCCCACGTGGCAGTAGGGAATAAAGATGCCACAACAACCTTCATGTTGCAGAGGAAAGACAGGACCCTTTGGCTTCTGTGGGAGGGAGAGAACTTGAGTTAACTCCCAGCTTCCCTGTAACTCCTTTCTTTGTACTGCAGAGAATGATTCAATGATGTTCGTGCCTGTCATCTGTTCAAAACTCTACCTTCAGGAGCCTCTGTGTAAATATTTACTAGAAGTTCAAACAATCAGGATTGCTGCTTTTCCACTTTTCACTTAATGCAAAATTAAAATCCCAACCAGGACTTCAGAAGTTAATTTTCTTCCTGGCCATGTAGTTTGATACATAACGTGCAATGCATTCCATCAAACTTAGGGGATGCGTAACCTGGCAAAGCAAACGTTGCTACTGGAACATGAGCGGTTATGTTCCCTGATGTCCTTCTGTTACCTGTTTAGCTTTCTCTAATATTTTTGTGACACTTTATTAATGTACATAATGTATCCATGACAGTAATTTAATTTTACTCTGAAACCTGTTAATAAATGTTTGAACTGCAGAGCATTTACGTAGAAGTGTTTTAGCCTGAAGAAATGTTTAGAGGAGAAGCTGAGCTGTGCTTTCCTGATGGCACTGTAATTCAGCAGCATATATTCAGGAGTAAATGGTTTTTGGATTAGAACATCCTCTTACAATGAAAACATCCTGGTGGGTGAAAGTTAGTAAGATTGGTAGGAAAGTATTATGTGGATGAAGGACAGGCAGGGGTGGTGGAGTAGCACACAAAATACATGTGCAGTCCAGGTGGAGGCTTTCCCTCTGCTACGTGAGTGATTTGCCAGGATCATAGGACTCCTGTATTATGATTCTCTTGTAGCCTGGAGGTATCTCCAAAGTACACATGTGACTAAACAGCAGTATTGGCTTTAGGCACAGAGGATGGGATTGGATGAGCAGACAACCGTTCCCACATCTTGGAACAAACCACTTACTGACTGTCAGTACTGTCACACCTTTAATTTACACAGTGTTTTAAGAGAAGGCTATGCATGGTCTGTCTCATGCTGTAGCAGAGGGTGGATTGTGGACTACCCCACTTCTGAGTTCCTGAAGAGTTTGTGATTTTATTTTAAAGTGTTGTTGAATAAAATGTAAGCAGAAACTGAGAGAATGGAAAACATTTTGGAAGTAGAAAGTAAATGCTGGGCGTAGGCATTTTTAAGATTTTTAGGTAAACTAATAAATATGTGTCATACTACATGTTGAAAATTCAGTTGTTGCATATGACTGCAGTAGTGCAATGTCTTGATTTAGAAGGTGGAGGGCAGCATTGAACTCATAGAGCTAACTTACTTGATTAAAGCACTATTAATAGAGAGACAAAGTGAAAGGTCCGCAATTTGTGTTACATAGGTTGAAATGTGACTTTGAGGACTGAGCAAAGAAAATACAGTTTTACTTGATTGGGAGTTGTGTCTTAATCTGACGAATGGCAGGTCTCATACAGAAGGTGTAAAAGAGTAATACGATCTGTTATTAAGTATGTAACCTGTATTAAGCATAAAATCTGTTTGTGTTTATGTCCTTTTAAAAATGAAAAGAATTCAGCAGTGGGGCAAAGAAGTATCTGAACTGAAGGTATGCCCTCGGGCTCTTGGCAATGACTGATGTACAAGAGTTTGTGGGATTATGTCTGCCATCCTATTTTATGTTAAATATAAAACGTATGTTTAATTGCTTCTGACATGTTTGGAAGTGAACTTTTTTAAAACATGTGCATTTTAACCGGTGCATGTTAGAGGTATTTACAGACACTGGTCAAATGTGATGTAAGTTTGTTTAACCTAGTTTACTAGTTGAGTTAAAGGCAGTGCTGTAACCAAATGTAAACAAGTTTTGGCATGGCTACTTGCAATGTGTTTTATTTAGAAATCAAGTTCATTTAGTAACTAGGGCACTGTTTTTTTTCTCTTTGGTTATGCCTTGTTTAGAAAAACTGATGTAACTGTACAGATTCAAATCTTCCTTTTGCATTCTTCCGTAAAACAGAGATTTTGAATGGAAAACTTACAAGTTCTTTTCCTTTTATTTGCCTGTTCAAACTCAGCAAAAGGTACTCATCCAGGAAAGACCTAGGACACGTGCAGGAAACAGTCTGCTTATAATTTCTGTTCTTTTTTTTAATAAATAATTTTTATAAAACAAAAAAATGGGGGGGGGGGAGAGGGGAAGAGAAAAACAAAACCGGGAGTGAGCATTCCATTCAGCTTATCTTTTTACTGCTAAATTTCCCTCCTTCACCATTACAGGAAGAACAGACCAGTCTTCCTGTCCGTGTTTCCTGCCAGTGAATGCTTTGGTCCAGTTGTTTCCTCTTGTTACATACAGCAAGATTGTACCAACTGTGTAGGAGGAGTTTACTGAATATAGTTGAGTGCCAGGTCTGGAGTCTCCTGAAGCCTCAGTAGGATGAGAATAGCGTGGCGGTTTTCTCCAGTGCTCTGATATGGGTTGTGCAGAATTAACTGTGTGTGTTCTTGGAGTCGAGTATTCTGGAAGAACATAATTTATATTGCTTTATTCCTCAGCTGTTCTTTTAAGATACAAGCATTCTTGAGTTGATTTGGTGACCTTATTGTCAAAGGTTGAAAGATCCTGTAAGGTGCGTTGTCAGTGCAAGGACATTCTTCAACTGTGGTTTTGGTGTGCATCTCTGGAACATATATGTGTACAGATACATGCTCCTGTATTGCTAAAAGTTATGATAATATATAATTGAAAAAAAATCACTATTTACATAGTTACAATATTAGAATTGAATCCTGTCATGTATAGCTTCATCTATTAAGAAAATAGATTTTAGTAATCCTGATATAAATTCTGTTATTTTTTTATTCATCCATAACAACTTTTGAAGACTGTGCCTCTGATTGCAGCCACATTTGACTTGGAGGGGGCTGGGCAGCATAGGACTCAAACATACTTAATTCCGGGGTTTCATTAAGAAGGGCTTAGTCTTTGATTGAGTAGTGCCACTCAAACTGTAGTTGTTAACCATTGCAATATCTACATGGAGGACAGCCATTACCAAAGTTCAGCTCAGGAAAATCATTTAGATGAAGCGCTGCATCCCTAAATCTAAAGTCAGATAGCACCAGATCAAAATCGGTATGAAGCCAGGCTTCCTTAGTTCTCACATGCATAGAAATTACTTGTTCTAGTAAGCTTCCTTTGACTGTGGAGGGCTTCTGAGGCATGATACGTGAGGTGCGATTGCAAGTGATAGTTATGACCCCACACAGAATGTACATCTCTGTTTCACTGCATAAAACCATAATACATGGATAGAATTTAAAATGCCTAAGAAATATGTGTATGTTTGAACGCCAGTGTTTATATTCCTAGCAATTAACGTCCTTTAGAAAACCTCAAGCATGCGATTCTGCATTTGAGAGAAGCACTTTAGGGATGTATGTACATGCTTCCTGTGTTTTCCACCAAAATGTGATTCTGCATCCTAGCAAAAAATTTTTTCGAGTATTACTAGTATTTGAAATGCGAGAACAACAACTTCTGCAATATCTGCCGCTAGTAATATAGAAGAAAGTGATATAGGAGTAAAATATTGGAGGTGGAAGTGAGAAGTGACTAACTGCTTCTTAATATATATGAGACAGAAAACTTTTTATCTTGGATATGTCAGATGATAAGAGGATGATAGGAGGTCTCTGCTTCCTAGCAGAGGAGCATCAGAACCATTACCATAGCTGACAGTTATTTCCCATCTGAATGCTTTTAACAATGTGGGGTAGTTGAAAAGGTTTATGTAGAAAAACAGAAGAGGAATAATGAAAAGGATGTCTAGAAGAGTTACCCTGATAGATTTCTTAAACTTAATTCTTAGCAGGAGACAGAATCACTTTTATCCTAGCAAGTCTGTCACTCTGGACAAAGTGAAGGATGGACAGAGCTCTAAGGTCTACAGTGTATTAAAGTTGTTAACCTACCTCTGAACCCATTTTAGACAGGAATTGTGTTGGATTTACATTGTAACTAAGAGTAAAATATGGCTTCATGCAAGTAATGTTCCTGCACTGAACATAGCAAAAAGACTAGTTAATGTAGTCTTCCCCCCCGTCATTCTAAATGTGAGTAGTGTTTTGTAAATGGGATGAAGTGAAATGACTATAAACTGTTATAGTTTGATACTACGTTTTGTGCTGGGCATTCAGTGGGAGAAAGTCATGGCTGGAAAGGACAGAGATGAAATAAGTGTCTGAAGAGAAACCATTGGTTTAAAACTTTGACAAATGCCTTTGCTGTGAAGAGAGGAGTGCAATAAGCAGTCACTGATCGGTGGTGTGAGCAATATATATAGTACACTGGGCCACTGGAAAGGTTATGGAATGGTTAATGGCAATATTAAAATGATAATAAAGTAAAAAAGCCAAAAGGTCAAAATAAATACTAAAGACATATTGTATTATCTGAGAGAGAATGGGTCAATAAAACAAAAGTGAGGGATCTTAGAAATAACTCAGGATAATTTAATTAACATGGGATTTGCATAAACCAAAATTAGATTAAAGAAATGTTTCAATGTCCACAAATCTTTAAAAATGTGTAAACAAAGAGTAATGCAAGAAAGATCATACTGGGCTAACTGACCAGGGGAATGATTTAGCATTAGCTTTATTTGGTGACACTTGGCATTTTGTGCACTGAAAGGAGCAGGGATATGAGGGGAAACAGTAGATAATGTAGATGTCTACAGCAAATGTGTGGAAGGAGGTGGACCTAAGGAGAAGAGCTAAGGAGAGGAAGTTCAGGAAGAGGGAGAAAAAAGAAAAATGAAGGATGGAATCTTACCTTAAGATATGTAGCTGTGTATGAGCAAGCTGTGAACTGAGAAAGAGTAATTTGGTTTTTTTCCTGCTGTTTGTTAAACTAGTAGAAGAGAATCCATGTTCGCTTCATGCCCTGTGGTCTGTGTGGTCCTTTCTCTCCAAAGGGCTGTCTGTGCTGCCAGGGGTCCCGGGAGGGGAAGGTGAGCCATGGGCTGCTCTCAGAGCAGTGACTCCTTCCATAGCAGCCCTCTGTAATTCTGTCAGAAGCTGTCAGCAGTTTCATGTTGTATCCTTGGGGTGTTACTCTCTGGCTAGTTGCTGAATCCCTTTACTGGTCCTGTAAAGCAGCTGTAGGATGGGAATGGTGTGGTGGAGGGTAAGGGTGGGAGACCAGAAGGTGGGAAGGCAGCAGTTGTTGGATCCTGTTGTAATGCCTGCCCCAGATCGTAACTGCCCTTGTGCATCCAGATAAGATTTGGTTTAGTTGATGAAGTAAACATTTACTGTCAGCTCTAATTTTTAACATTGAGACACAATCCTTAAACCAGTTGGCATTGCTGTGCATCCTCAAGTCTGTTGTTTCTGTGTTGTTCAATGAAGAGAGTAATTAAAAAACCAACAACTATGAGGCCTCCTGTGCCATTCCAAAACACTGTTTTTGCTGCTGGGAATTTTTTCTTTTTTTTTTTTTTTTAAAAAAAAATAGCTTTTCCAAGCTTCAACAGACACCTTCATGGGTAGAAGGAATACAGAATCCTGGTCAAAAGTATTACAATATAAAGCAAAATTGTTATAGTTCTTTGCCTTCACTTCTATGAACACAGTAGAAGCTCTTTTTTTTTTTTTTTTTTTTCTATGGAGGTCACACAAATGCAGAGAGCTTTATAGCCATGCACACACTGACTCTTTTGCCTGATGAAGTAGTTGAAAAGCGTGATTGTGCAAAGTTGCATACATTTATGCAGCCTTTTTTGTCTGTAAACACCCACCCACCTATTTCATAGCCTGACAGTACATACTTGTTATCTGTGGGCTGCATAAGTCGTGACAGTTTTGGTCTATAATGAATTTGTTTAATGAATTAATTTTCAGGTGCTTTCAGCCATAGTTTCACAGATAGATTGTTTCTGGAATGATGAAGAGAAAACCCTAAAAGAAAGTAGTTACTTGTCATGCATCCATTGTGAAAATTAAATTTTTGCTCAAATTGACTCTGACAGAGACAAAAAGATGATAATACGGTCACAATTGTAAAAGGACTAGATGTCAGAACATGACACCAAACTTGTCTGTGCAATACAACATGTGTTACATCTATCTGTCCATCCAGGAACTGACTGAATCTAGTTGGCTATGGGACACTGCTCTTCTGGCTTTCTTGAAGCAGTTTTAAAATTTCTGTCTTGTTTTGTGTATGCGAAGCCTTTTCTGTGGATGCAAGCAAGAAATATAAAACATTTTTTTAACCTAAAAGATACCGTATATCCCTTTTCCACATGGGTAGCATCTTTTATCCGTCAAAAGTAACGACTTCTCAGGAGTGTTCTAAACTCCAGTGGTATGAATTCAGATCTCAGCAGCAGGTCACAGAACTTAGTAAATGTGAATCTAGTTCTCACGCTTAAGTCTTTAAATGCCAGCTTGAGTTCTTCTGGAGACACGTGTTTTTTTGTCTGTCCATTTATCTTTCTACATGTTCTGCTTCCCTTATTAAGGTTTCAAACTTCTATGGACATGACGTTTTTGAGTCAGCTTGCATCTTTTGTCATGCCAAGATTTCCAGCAGCAAATTTTGAGAAATATTCTTGCTCCATCAGTGTGGCTTATGCTGCAGGTAGGAAGGGGTGCTGGGAGCAAAGGCCAAGGACTCTGTGTTTGTGGGACGCAATAAATAAGAAGGAGGAGAGTGAGAACTGAGGATGCAGGGGAAATGTGTGTGCAGTTTGACACACCAGCTGCCTTTTCCAGGGAATTTGCAGAAGTGGTGCTGATGTTCAGGTGCTGTGGGAGTTCCTTCTCTGCAGATTTTTACTTTAATGGGGATCTGTGGTACATACACACACAAGAATTATTTACCTCTTCATTAAAAGTATTATTTTATGATTTTGACCTGAATAAAATTGATTGCATCATGGAGACATAAATTCTCTTTCTGTCCCCTCTTCCTGACTCTTGTACCTAGTCCCTGAGAACAGAAATGGAGGTGAAGTTTCTGCTCTTGAATTTCTGAAGCAATCAGTACCTTGATCTGCAAGGGGCTCTTCTGACTATTTTTTGTTTTTCTGTGAATACAGTTTCCCTATTTAGGACTTCAGATTCAAGCATTTGAGACCAATTTTGTGGAAGAGGAGTTTGTTCATACATACTACTATTTAGTTCCTTCTGTGTTTGGTTCTCATGTGCTGAGCTGGTGAAAGATCCCCCTCAGCTGTGGAATAAGGTTCTGTATTGCGAGGGTGGGAGCACCAGCAGGTTTCACAGTTAACCATTCAATAGGAGTCTCAGGTGCCAGCACTTTCAGAATTTGTGAGTTTCTTTTGAGAACAGGGTTGGGGGGTTTTTGCCTCTCATTTGTGTTTTGACAGTGGTCTGTGCCAGAAGATACAGTCCTTTTGCTGTTTGTAAATACCTCTGTTGTAGCTGTATAAGTGTGAAATGAAAAGCTATTCTCCAACTTGCTGATTCCGATGACTGACAGCCATTACAAAAAGTCCTGACATCTGCTAGCCATTGGCAAAGGGCAGGTCTACAATGCAGCATTTTAAATTTTCAGCCCTGGAAATACAGGTGAGCTTTAGGGAGACTGTATGACTTGTTTCAGTACTTTGATGAAATCAATAACAGGGAAATAGAGTACTTGAATAATTTTCTTGACAGAAAGTCGGTGTTATGAAGTATTTGCTGCTGATGAACTGACCTTTTGGTGCTTGGTGCCATATGCCAGCATGTTAGCTCTACTTTCCTGTTAGGAATTTCCCATTGGAAAATGAGCTGTTACCAATAATTTAAAAAGAACAATAACATCCCACCCCTTAACTCTGGGAGCATACTTACAGCTTATGGCATTCGATTAAAAGTTATTAGCAGAATTATCTGAATTATAGGGCACTAAATGCAAAAATATTTCACAGATCAACGGGTTTTATCATTACAGTCTGCTATACAAATCTTGGCTTTTCATCATGCAAACGTGTCCTTTTTTTTTAAGCATATACAACTAATTTTAAAAAGAATCTCCTAAAGGAGCATGAAGTATGCCTACTTTTTCATAAACTAATGTTTATTACATTAGAACCTACAGTGCTGTGTGTGCTGGTGTATCAGAGTAGCCAAATGCAGTGAATGTGAACTGAGGGAAACACTGTCAAGTCTTGGTAATAATATTTTTATTTTACTGGAAACTTAAAAAAACCCAAACACCAAACAGCCCTCTCCCCCCCCAAAAATCTTACCATCCCCAAAGGAGACCTTAAGTGATAAAAAAATTCAGTTTAGTTCAAATGAAGGCTATCGACTGAATGATTGTATTGATATAAAGTTCTTTATGATTTATGATACAAGAGTGAATGCGGAATTAACTTGATAGTCATTGATCTTGTACTACAATGTATTGACAGTGTGCAGTGTGGTATCTGTCTTCCAGAGTTTGACTGCTTTCTTACCTCTCTTAAAATAACGTTTATTTCTTATTACTCTACTTCCTACTTTTTGATTTCTTAATATGAAGAGAGAAGTGAGCATTCTGATCTTGCTCTCCTAGCGTTTTGAACAATTCATTTGGTTTCACTGGCCTAGATCATTTGGCCTGGACCAATTTCCTCCAAATTTACATCTGAGAAATTAAGTCGTCATTAAATGCCTTGCTTCTGAAATCTGAATAATAAAGTAAGACTTACTGGCTAATTATATGTATAGAAGTTGCACCATGCATGCAGAGTTAAAGTCTAGGCAATAAATTCCTCTACCTTGTACCAGTTTACTTGCTCTATATTCTCTAATCTATCTCCCTTATGTCTATTGCCTTCATCTCACAGCTCTGAATAGTTTCAAACAGCTTATTTGAAAAGTCGTCAAACTACATAAATGTGATTTGTTTTATAAACTTTGGAATTTAAGTTGCCATATAGGCAGCATTTAAACATGCATACAGTGTTCAGTTTAATGTCAGTTTTTCATGATATTGCCTCTGGCTGTTTGGGGCTTATAGGCACAGGAGAACTGTTGTAGATGCTATTCAGAGCTTTTGGGTATTCCTCTGATCCACTCAGATCTGCTTTAAGGGGCTGACTGCTAAGGTAGCCAAATATAAATATCTCTCAATATCACTTTTATAGAGAAATAGAAAAAACACAGTAGTATCTGTCAGAAGTGTAAAGGAGAGTAGTCGCATACTGTACAAAATTCTTTAATGGTTGGACTTTTTTTACTAAAAATACATTTCAGACTACATAACAGTTTCAGGTGAGATGTAGCAATATGGTATGCAATGGGAAAAAAAAAATCAATTTTGTCAAGCTTAGATTCATAGTATTTCTGATCATGGCAACTTAGTTTTAATAGATAGTGAATGATGTTCCATGTCACAAACCTGGTCAAATCCTAATTTCTAGTAGTAAGATGCAATAATACTCTCCACATTTCTTGAGGGAAAAGAAGAAACGATTACTGTTGTACACTAGAAACTGGTAGTAACATGTGACATTAGCTTAACAGCTCTAATCTGAATTGATTCAATATACTACAGAATGGTTCTTATTTAGGTTCTGGTCTTATAAAGACTGGTATATGGAACTAGTTTTGCTGGTCATTCTGTGAACTCACAGCATTGAGTCTTCTAGCGGTGTTAAAGTAAATCCATTTATGATATGAAAGTCATGAGAACAGAATGTGCCTGTGACTGACAGGTAATTTGCAATGAGCTTTTCCAGGGCTGCAGCATAATGTCAATAGCAGCTATAATCATAGTGTCTGAAGAGTTTTGAATACGTGTGTGTGTGCTTCAGTGATTTTTTTTTTTTCCCCTTCTTTGTTGATTTCAATATCAATAGGAAGTTCTTTGGGTGCAAATCTGATCTCAATTTTACTACCTTTTACTGTAGCATTAGTGTGCTGATTTCAGAGGAACAGCTCTTGCATGCTGTGGTTACATCACTATATAATCAGAACAAATGCTTATTTTAGAGCCTTGTTAATGAAACTACATTTTCTTCTCAGGTAATCATTAAATCTAAGTGGGTGAAAGTATAATAACATCTAGAATTCTAACTTAATGAAGCTTTTTTGCTGTTATGATACTTACTTGTGTCAGGCTAATTTTACAGGTTTGATTATTCTTCAACCTAAGAACCCTGAAATGAAATTAGTAGTCTGTGTTATTTAGTGATAGATAACAAGATAAAATGTGTTCATTGCGTAGCTGCTATGTATCTCCCTAGCACCTTTTCTTGGGGAGCAGGGGGAGAAGGAAAATGCCAGTCGGGGGCTGGCAGAAAAAAAAATCACATAAAACCATACATTTTTTGAGCAGTATGAGAGGGTGAATAAGAAAGTAATCTTGAATGAGAAAGTAGTTTTCTGTTTCCTGGTGGTGACCTGTGCCGGTTGCTGCAGTGTAAAATAAGAGTTAAAATTAAACAAATGGTACAAGAAGTAAAACTACTGAGATATGGAGTTTTCATCTGAGCTCATAAACTTTGAGATGTGGTTCTTACTAAATCATTAAGCACATCTCAGAATTATGAAACATCTTGCAATTTGGAGACCACTAACTTGTGTAACTTGTTGCTTTACTCCTTGGACTTGATTTTCAGATTTTCTGTACTGTTGTTTTGAGCAGAATTTCTTTAATCTTCTGTTTGTGTGTTTTGACACATTCTAAATGACAAGATAATGTTTTCTTGTGGTGGTGTTTATAAATGGTAAATTGGGTACCAGTAAAAAGCTTCAGCTAGGCATTTTTGTTGTTTAAAATTAATGAGTAAACCACTGTTGAAGGATGCTTCACTAGGATTGTTAACTCAGTTTAGTAGGGTATTGGACCTACAGCTGGAGAAACTTCTTGTGTGAACTCTATCATTAGGCCTCTCCAAAGATCTGTCAAAAGTGTAACTTGCAGCAAAATCCACATATTTGAGCTTCTGTGACAAATTGTGATCATTTATCTACATTATATAGAGTGTACCATGGGGGTTTGCCCAGAGTGGAATCCTACGGTACCTGGAAGCTGGGGACATGAAAAATAAGCTGCAAAATTCAAAAGCCATGACAGTGGTTTAGTAGGTATAAACTTAGCTGGAATTGACCTGAGTCAGAGTTTCAGTTTAGCGGTTGCAAGTGTTTGAGATTGGTGGAATTATCCCAGCAAATGCTGAAAGAAGTAGCAGAAATTAAACATTTCAGTGGGTGAGTGGGATTATTTTAGAAAATGGAGGATTGCTGTCCTTCTTTTTAAACAGTATTGTGTAACACTTTGGGTTCCTTAACAAAACCATATTTAATTTTAGTTTTCATTTGTGGTGTGTGATCTGTATGCCGTGCACACTTGATATCTTTATGGCTGATACATTTATCAGCTGTCACAATGACACATCACATTTTTGAGTTTTATCATTTCAGTTATAAGTATTTGACTTAAAATGCTTATGCATCTCCTTTCATGGTCAAGTAACTGTATATCATAAATCAGAGGAAACCAGAAAATGGAGCATCTTTGGGGTTTTATCTTTTATGACTTGGAGTTTGGGACTAAAATAATTTTCTTGCCATTTTTGTATTTGCATGACCCAAATGTTACTTAGGTGTAAAGAACGAACATGAACCTCCATTTTTGGAGGAGTATTTTTGCAGGAGCAAAATAGTTAACATTGTATTTCAATCACATCCATAGCTGTTGAAGTTTATATCATTTGAAAAATTTATGGACAGTATATTACAGGGGAGGACTGCAGTGTGATAAGAGAGCACAGGATATTAAAAGACATTATATATCCAAAAAAAGAGAGATTTACTGTACTCAGGAACTGCAGCGTGGATGTGGAAAAATGAAAATGGAAAATTAGCTTGCAGATAAAAAAGAAAAAACTCAAAACAATTGAAGGTCAAACACTGACAAATGTTGCCTTTGAGTGACAGCCGGGGCTTTGTCACTTTCTCCAGTATTCTCCTGCTCTCGGAGTTTACCGCCACAGTGGCCGGGAATGCAGAGATAAACTTCTGTACTCCTCTCCCAAGGCAGCTGGTAGGTACCTTTGTGCCCGTGGCCATGGCAAATAGAATCGGCACTGCAATGCAGAATTGGAATGCAGTTTTCCAGGCTTTCTCAGAAAACCGAATTGCAGGCTGTTGTATGACCGTCAAATAAAACAGCTGTCCAGTTGGGTTTTTTTGTCTGTTTTGTTTTGGTGGGTGTGGGTAGTCTGTCTTTTTTGTTTAACATCAGCCAGTCGTCTTCACCCCAAATTATATGTATTTCACTCTGTGTAACTGACACTGTAGTTCATAGCATCTCTGAATTTGTTCCAGAGTTTGTCATAAATACTTGATACTTCCTTGTCCCGTTGTTTTTAGCCTGCTTGTGCAAACACAGTAAACAGGATTTTATCATAGAATCATGGAATGTTTTGGGTTGGAAGGGACCCCTAGAGGCCATCTAGTCCAACCCCCCTGCAGTGAGCAGGGACACCGCTAACTAGATCAGGTTGCTCAGAGCCCCGTCCTTGAATGCTTCCAGGGATGGGGCCTCCACTACCTCTCTGGGCAACCCGTTCCAGTGTTTCACCACCCTCATTGTAAAGAATTTCTTCCTTATATCCAGTCTAAACCTACCCTGCTTCAGTTTAAAACCATTCCCCCTTGTCCTGTCACAGCTGGCCCTACTAAAAAGATTGTCCCCATCTTTCCTATAGGCCCCCTTTAGGTACTGAAAGGCCGCAATCAGGTCTCCCCA
>NW_009260608.1:1405473-1440927 GCF_000687185.1 Egretta garzetta
TTCACACAGGCCCACCTCTCCAGCCTGTCCAGGTCTCTCTGGATGACATCCCGTCCTTCTGGTGTGTCAACTGCACCACTCAGCTTGGTGTCATCCGCAAACTTGTTGAGGGTGCACTCGATCTCGTTAAGTCATTGATGAAAACGTTAAACAGCACCGGTCCCAGTACAGACCCCTGAGGGACACCACTCGTCACCGGTCTCCATCCGGACATCGAGCCATTGACCACTTTTTTCTATTAATATTGGTTTACTCAAAGCAGATAGTTTGTACAAATAATTTGAGGGTGTAGCATTGAAAAGACATGAAATAAAGCTGTGTGAGAGCAGCATTGTCTGGAGAGAAAATTGAGGCATATGGGGACAAAAATAATCCAACAGGATTGGTGCCACTGTAGTTGAAAACCGAATGTGTTTATTTTGATTAAAATTACTAAGAGTAATTTATTTAAGGCAGCTGTGATGTTATAGTGGATTTCATAGTACAATTTATTGTATTAATCTGTTTTATGGTAAGATTTCATTAGTTCCTAAACAGTATCTGGATGTAATAAAACAAGGATAAAATATTTGTAGGTAACTCTAGTACTAAAAATGAGCACTGAGAGGACTATAAGAAGCAGATATAAATTGAGAGGGAACAGGTGGATCGGAAACAGAAGAACTTTTTAGAGACCAGTACAAAGGCTCATTGCTTTTTTTTTTCCTCTCCCTCCCTTCCTTTGGACTTGGAGTTTTCAGAGGTTTATAACTAGGAGAAATTAAGTACAGAAGAGCAGGAAACACCGTACCTTACCATGGAGGTTTTGCCCAACGTGCTACCGCAGCAGTGGTGTCAGACCTTGTGGCTGAGAATAGTGTGAGTGTTTGTGCTTGGATCAATAGCAAAGTATTTCACCTACCTGGTCCTGAAAAATGTGATAGAGTAGCTACTACTTCAAGCAGCAGAGTTGTATTTCAACACTGCTATAGAAAGTAACAGTATAGACTATGTCTTCAACTTATGTTTGCACCTCTCTTGTGTTACCCGATACGTAAATGCATGAAAGAACGCTACAGGTAGAAAAGTGTTGAAATAACTGAGGCCATAACTGGACACTCCAGCCTTGAGGGCCCCCACCCTGGGAAGGGAGAATGCAAACAAGCATCAAAGCCATTCCTCTAAGGGCCTGGTCACTAATAGCGATCACTAATAATTCCAGTTTATTAGTCATAGAGCTACTGCAGCAGTATGTATAAGATTAGTGGAAATTTTATTAGTATCTACATTTTCAATAGTCTACCTTAACTATTTAAGTCTTGATATGTTGGGCTTCTTGGAGAAAAGCTCACAGGCCTCTCAGAATTGTGGTCAGGAGGTGCTTTTTTATGGTATTAGACTGTTTTCTAGCATTTTTTAATAGGCACAGGAATTTACAGCATGTAACTGCAATAAAGAAAGACTGTGCTTTCCTTACTTGTTCTGTTTAGCATTCAGCATGTAAACATGCTGGAATAAGCTATTTATTAAAACCTGACTTGGGCTATTCTGTGTTCTTTGAAGTGATATAGGTGGTCTTACTGCTTGACTTTCTTAGTTCTTTTCTCATTTCAGACCTTCTAACCAGGTATCACACAAAGAAGCAAAATAAATCCAACTAGGCTGAGAAAGAAAGACACTTGAAAGGGCATCTTTCTGTCCCCTAGATGGTTGGATCCCTGAAGTATGTGTTCTTATATGTTGTTCAGCCTAATTCTAAAATTCCAGCTAATGGGGTTCCTCTGGGAGATCTTTTTGGAGCCTGCTTTATATCTCTCATGGTTATGAATTATTTGCTGATAATCAGTCTCCTATTTCCTAATGGAATTTTTTTTTAATGAGTGCTTTTTGAATTTTACCCTGTTGAATCATGTGAAATAAGTCCTTTTGTATTTGTTTGCTCTTTAAATAGACACTATGTGATCGTTTTGGTTTTGCACTGTTTAGCAAAAATACATAGCTCTCCTAACTCCTATTTCCATTTCTGTTTTTCCTTTGTGTTCTCTGACATTGTTGATCTCTTTCAGTTGCTAACAGTAAAAAGCAAACTTGCTGGTCAGTCTCCTAGTTTTGGACTGATGGAAGCATAGGTATAGTTTTGAAGGAATCTAGAAAGTTTTTCACCCACAGTAACTGACGATCAACAATGACGAGACGGTCAAATGACTATTTATGAGAATGGGAATATGTGAATTAAAGGGGCTCCTCAAATGAATTCAGGGAATCATGTCAAGTGTTTAAAAAGTAATAGTTATATTTGAAAGTAATAGTTTATGAATGATTTATTAATTGCTTACACAAAGCTGAAGTTACACTGAACTGTGGTAAATCATAAATATGGAGATAGTAAAAGGGGAAAACCACTTTGATTGACACAGTAAGCACGAGTGCCAGGCACTATTTATCACTTGAAGGGAAAATAACTGTTTCATATTTTGATATCATTGAAGGAAATCCTCCTTGTACAGGGTACATAAGAACCCTTCTAAGTTTGGGCTTTGACAACTTTGTTATCTCTGACTCCAGTATATTTGAATTAGAGAACAACAGGAAATTTCATGAATGTTTTTCATAAATGCTGTAAAATAATATGCACTATAATCTTAACCCTGCAATTTAAAGAATGTGATTCCCTATAGAAAAGCAGATTAGCCCAGGTTAAGCCTTAAATAACTGATTTCAATATAAATGCTACTTGTCCAATTGAACTTGTAATTCTTTTATGAAAATTGTATTTTTTCATTTGTTTTTGCCACTTTAAAATCACAGTGTGACAAAGAGAAAACAAAATTCCTTCTAAACACCTTTCATTTTTTGTTTTGGTTGAGTGACTATCATGCAGATGTTTCTAAATTACATTCCATGACTTAAAAATTAATATTAATTTTTCTGTTGTATATACAACTTAGACACTAGTTTCTGTGTGTATATTTCAATTACAAATTTCATGTATTGTGGCAGGAAAGAAAAATTGTGATTACTGGTATTTATACTACCTACTGGTTCCAGTTGTGAAAACCTCACTCACGACAAAGCTTTCAAGTTGTTCATAATAAAAATAAATCTGCTTTGAGGAGCATTTAGCAGTCTATGCCTCATATTGAAGATGTGCGTGTGATGTATAGAAAACAGCTGAAATACGAGTTTATGAAAATAAAAGCGGAAAAGGTCACTTGAATCCCAAAACTTAGTCCGCCATGGTTGCATTCAGACCTGGAGACATCTCTTCTACAAAGTGTAAAGCACTTCCTGACTCTTTATAACAAACGCAAGTATATTGGTAAATAACAAACTTCAGTAGTATAAGATCCATAATAGTAAACCAGCCACAACTATATTTGACACAGAACTGAGGTCAGACATTAGCATCATCTCTCTCAGTAGGAAATCTGTTATGTAAAATTGAAAATGTTCTCAAGAATTGGGCTATGGCATGGGCAAGATGGCAAGGTATGTAAAAGAAAGTTGCTGAACGTTATTTTCTGATATGAAATATTTTGATAATAATCACTTTATACCTGCAATGTCAAACAAGCTGTATCAACTGCATACACAGGAGACTTTAATGACATGGCAGCCACAAGGATACCCTATAGAGGAAGTGAATTTACTTTCTTCCCTTTTCTGTATCTATTTGTCAGCATTCCTACCCTTTTTCAGTTTACATTAGAAATACGGGTTAGAAATATGCAGTTTTCTCCATAAGACATCCAACGCTGCTGTCTTTCTAACTCAAGTGGAGATGCCAAAGCATCTGATACTCCAGAGAACTGCACTGCAAACTTTGTTTTTTCTTCTCCTGTTTGGGAAACTTTGTAAGCTCCAACTTAAAACATGTTTGTTTGCTTTGTCTACTGTCAGAAGTCTGTTGATGATGCAGGATTGTGTGTCGGTTTTAAAACTGATCGGACCCTGTCAACTTCATCCATTAATATCTTAGGAATATCTGATTTTAATAGAAGAGCTACTTTTAATTAATGTTTTAAGTAGCTATTCAGAAGACAGCTTGAATTCATGTTTTCCTGTGTGTGTTTCCTCTCTAATAATATCTTACGTTTTGTTACTCAATGTAACCTTTTGTAAAAATTTCTCTGCTTTGGTGTTTTTTTGTTGTCTTGAATCAGGAAAGTACATAAGCGTATCCTTAGCTTAAATGACTTCAGAACTTAGCTGGACTTGTTCCTGCATGTCTTACGCTGCTTACTGAACAGTGGAGTATTTATCAGCTTCCCTAGAGGTCTGATGTTTGTGTGTTCATACCTGAATGGAAGAATTCATAGATGGTTTTCCCTGAGTAAGCAATACTTGTCATTTTGGGTGTTGATAGCTCTGGCTACTGTTACGCATTTTCTGTTGTCTCTGAAAGTGAAGCATCTGTACTGTGTTCCCAAACTGGAATCCTGTTTAGGAATTATCGGTGGTATATACGCTTTGGGTTTGGTGTGATATGTTTCTTCTCCTGGAAATCTTTGGGGTGGGTTTTCTTTCTTCCAGCTGATCTTATTTTAAACCTGTAATTTTAATAGTTAAAGCATCACAACAACGTCGAAGGTACATCCATTACAATGAATGTAATAAAGCTCTAGCTCTGCAAAACCTACACCTGCATCGCTCACCCCTTTGGATCCCATTGGAATTAACAAGTTTGCTATCTGTAAAATTAAACAGATATTCTGAATTTGCAGGAGCAAGTGTTTTATCAATTATTTTGCTGCTGCTGTTTGAAATGTCAGTGTTACGAAAGTTCTTTTCTCCACAAGCGGTTATAGCTGCAGTAGGGAAAATTCTAGGGACTGAAACAGCTTTAGTTTTGAAGCATCGGAATTTACTTTGAGGTTGAGGAAGAGGAATTGTGCTTTTGTAAGAACCTTGTTCCACAGTCTTACAGTTAGGTTGTATGTGCTGACCTTGTCTCTGAAGTTTTTCCTGTTATCAAACTTGTCAGGAAATACAGAGGCATTGTTAAAAAAAGAAGGAAAAGGAGGAACGTTATTGGCATTTTATTGGAAATGTTTATAGCATCAGAAAACTACTAGTAGGTTAAATGTTGGCATTGTATTAAAAAAAAAAAAAAAAAGGTAATCTTGAACTAATTTAAAGTCCGCAATTAGCCTGGATCACAGGTGGCAAGAAGTTTTAATGATAGACTGGCCCAGGCCTTGAGGTAAATTATGCATAATTATTCATAACTGCTATTTTTGGCTTGCTTGCATCTGTCCTAGACCTCTGCCTGAGGAAACAATTTGAAATAATTAGTGTGTGAGTGCACTGACAATGATGGATGAATCAAATGCATCTGGTGCCAAACATGGATCTTGATAAGAAGCAGATAACTTTGGCAACTGTGGATTTTTTGTTTTTAAATCTCTGAGACTGGGAGCAGTTTGTTCGTTTTATTAGGCTGACATGCTCAAGGTAGAAAATTACCACTCCCCAGGCCATGATCAAAGCGCAGCTAGGAACTCTAGCATTGCGAACACGAAACAGGTCTCCAGACCGTGCACAAATATTCAGGGCAAAGAAAATGAAGGGGGTATTAAGTCAGAACATTTTGAACACACAGGTCAGAAAACCCAAAATTTAATGTTCCGATGGCAAAATGCATTGCTTATCTTGCACAGGTTGCAGGCACATTTTACATAAATGTTCAACAGCGTAAATCAAGCTGTATGTATTACTCAGGGAAAAGCAAAAGCAGAAACAAAAAGATTCTGTTTGGATGCATGCATTATAACTTAGTTAAGAATGTTTCTGGAGTCTTCAGGGGTGTTTGTTTCATCCTCTGGCTTGAGTGCTCAGTTTCTTGTCTGTGTAATTGAATATATGTGGGTTTAGATGCAGATGAGTATGAGGCTCTTTTATTTCAAAAGTGTTTAATGAAGAGGGGCAACAGTGCATTTCAATTAGTATGCCCAAGATAGCTCATCTTTATCTTGTTGGACTGGTGCAAGAACTCTCGATAGTTTTGAGTTTGCTCATAATAAATTGAATAAAACAGGGAGAGGGCACAAGATAACGTTCAGGTCAGTGACTCAGTAACTTAGCTAAGACCGGCGATCTCTCAACGCGGAGATTACGTGGCTTGTAGTTACTACCTTTAAATTCTAACACTGGGAGTAAAGTTCCCTGAAACAAATGTGGCTGTAAAGAAAGATTTTTCAGGCTGAAAGGCCGAGGTGTAAATTTGACAGAAGAGCTGACAAATTGGGAGCTGAACTGTTTATTCACTTTTGTCTCAAGGTGTTTCAGGTAAAGTTTTTACAACGAGGATTTAAATTTTCCTGCCTGTCTGCTGCTGCTGCATGTGCAGTCTCTTAAGGGACTTTCTTGGTGACACACATTTTATGCATTTGATTGGATCTTAAACTCTGCGTAAACTCAAATAGGAGGAGTTTAGTAAGTCTTCTAGCTAGTCTTCCAGTTTCTGCTTCTATATGTAATTAATGTTTTTCTAGTGTTTTTTGTAATGAGAATCCCAACATCACCCCAAAAATTTAGACCTGTGTGGGTAGCACCCACTACAGAGCTCTAAGGTGTTGTGGATGCCTTTGACAGAAAATGGGTATAAAGAAATTTTTGGCCTGTCTAAGAGAAATCCCTGTTCCTAAGAGAAATTGTGCTGTGATGGTATGTTTGTATGACCAGATATTTTTCTTGTAAACTTGTCTTGGGGCCATGTCCGAATGCCCTAAAATCACTGAAGTTTTTTCGCTGTTTGCTTATTCTTTAATCTAAGCGGTCTCTGGATCTGCTACTTGGTATTAATGTGGGAGGAGACTAAAGAAAGCAAACATTGCAAATGACTGGATGTTCAGAGTCTTTAACTGATCAGGTCAGAAACTTAAAAAAAGTGAACCCAAGTATTAAATACTGACTCGCTGCATAAGCACCATTCAGCTTGTACACTGCAAGGCAAAATGTCCAACTATCATGAATGACCTTATGTCATTTTAACTGCCAAAGATCCCAGAAGCAAAACTCCTCACAGTCCTGAGGCTACCACATGACATGCCAGGTGAATGCTTGAGTGAAGGCTCTTCCACAGCCAGGCTGCCGAGAGCCTTTTTCATTGCCTTCCCTGTGGATGCTGCCTCTCCCTATGACTGGTGAGCTGCTGTGTCCCACTCATGAAGCTGACCCTCCTCAGACGTTGTCTCTCTGCAGCCTGGGCCCTCTGCTGAACAAGTGCCCTAAGATACATCTAAGTAGATATTCCATATCCCCTGTGCCAAATCCAGGGGCATCTTGACCCGTGGCCAGAAGTTGGAATACAATTTTTGGTTGCCCTGTAAACTGGTGCTCTCCAGAAGTATCTGAATCCAGACCAGATCTTAGTCTTTGGCACAATTTCCCACTCTCCTGAGACGCAAAGGTCCTGTGGGACAAAAGATATATAATCACCTAATTAAGCGTTATCGTAATGCATATGCACAGTGGAGCAGTTGGATTTCCATGTATCAAAGAGCATATAATTGATTGACATTTCAGTGGCTCTGTGAAGGATGAGAGGAAATGATGTTAGTTTGTGCATTCCCATCCTTTTGAAGATCTAGTGGGGATGCTTTCTTTCAGGAGGTGTTACCGGCTTTTTAGTAAGGAGTTTGCAGCTCTGCAGTCAGCCTACCGTTTGTCTTTTACGCTGTCAGGATATTTTGACCTGCAGGGCAAACCCAGCATCTTGATTCAAGGATAGTGTTTCTTGGTAGGCAGAAGTGTTGGCTGTCAGTGCAGTAATTTTTAAAAGGCGATGACTGGAGCACTGGATGAATGTCTTTTTTCAAACTAGCAGGACTAAGATAATTAAAAAGTAGATTGTGAGCTCTTGTAAGTTGTTAAAGCTGCTTATAATAGCAAAGTTTTGGAAGGTTTTTACTTTCTTGAAAACCTTGCCACATGTTGCAAAATGCTGCTGCCTGCTGCTGCCCGCTCAGCTGTACTTCCTTACGTGCAGTGGCTTAAAATGTGATGAAGCTCAGACTATTTTGTGTTACTTCAGTGTTACTGAATTATGTCTGGACAAATAAATTCGGTAGCTTGTTCCACAGGTGGCAGAAGAAAGCCATTTTTATTTTCTCCAGATTGATGTCCTAATCCTAGCTTGCCCACAAACGTTGTGTGACTTCTCTCCTTCATAGCAGTGCTGTTACTCTAGCGTCCATCGTCATTCCTTTTGCAGAGTTTCCGACTGACTCCTGTATCCCCTGGCTTTCTCACCTTACACTTGCCACCTTCATTTACTGCCCCCTGAACTTTGATGGACAACCGACAGTCCTCTTACATTGGACTCGGCTCCAAAAAGTGTGTGCGTGCGTATGTGTGTGCACACTGATGGGCTGGCAGGCCAAGCAGCTGTTAAGTCATAGCGTAGCCTTGCCCTTCAAAAGGGGCACTGGGTTTCTCTTCTTTACCTGTCCACTGGCTTATACAAGGCCCAGAGAAATCCACTGAGACCCCAGCCTTCTAAAATTTAGTGGAAATTGGCAGATAGATTCCAAAGTTACTGGGGGCAGTGTGGGTGGGGAGGGGAGAAGAAAATTGGTTGGAATGGTTATAAAGCTTTGTGTCTTGGAGAAACCAGACTAAACCACCTTTATTTCTGCCTTTTGCAGAGGAAGTAACATGCAATTAGCTGCATCTTATCTGTTGGTTTGGGATCTTGGAAGTTCTCCAAACTGTGTTACGTATCTGTCTGATTTCATAAAGTGTCAAATTTGCATGGTCGTCTGACTAGAACTGAAAGATGCGTGGAATCACTTTCAGTGGTCAGCTGCTTATTCCCTAAACGCCTGATGAGGTTCGTGTAGGAGGTGTATCAGGAGTTACATGGAGTATATTGTACTAGGACAATGTCACCTCTCGTTACGCACCCTAATCTTTCTGCCAGGTTTGGTTAGCATGCAAATAGCTTGTGAAAAAGGCTAAAAGTTTTTTTTTTGTTTTTTTTTTTGCTCTGAAAATGTTCTTTGGAGATGTTCTTGAGAAAATGTGTGTGCCTTCTGGAACAAGTATCACTGCCAGTATTATGTGAATAGGAATCTCTTTGTCAAGCATGTCGTTTCCCCAACAAAAGAGTGGTTTGGGGTGATTTGAGAAATTAAAATTTGTGTTGTTCCTATTACCTTTGTTTTGTAACAGTTCAAGTCTGCTGTTCTTTGTCCCAGCTTGTAAAAAGAACCATTTAAGAGATTTTTGTTTGTAGGTAGGGGTGTGTCTCAGTCAAGCGACTCTGTGGACGTGTTTCATAGCAGGCTCGACTGCTGCCTGAAGAAGTGAGCCGTGGTGAATATTTCTCTTTAATTTGCCTGTGGGTCAAAATCATGCAAACGTGGATTTCTCAGTTGAGGGTTGATAAGACCAATTGATTCTTCTTGTAATTAAAGCATGAAAATGATATCGGGAATGCCCACTGTCCTCAGTAGTGTATTTGCAGGTGGAAGCCTGGCAGATTCATTTTCATGATGTTGCAATGTAAGTGCAGACGTCCGTGGAAAAAGAATCAACTGCTGAAAATGATCAAATGTGAACTAATCAGGATGAATGATGTTTTCTGAGGGAAAGGAGTGCTTTCATGCTGGCTGAGTAGGAAGAGGCAGAACGTTTGGTTAGGGGTTTTTTGTGTGTTTTTTGAACTTACCATAACTGCTGTTTAATTCTGGAGGGTTTTTTTTTTTCATGGAAGGGGTGATACTGCAAAGATTGATAGTGTAGAGCTTCTTTATAGGCCAAGTTTTCTTTCCGGAGAAAAGGACTGAAAACTGGGTTCAGGGAAAATTACTATTTCTCTTTTGCATCCATTTAAAAAAAAAGCAAAATTTTCAATGTAATGAAACCAGGAAGATTAACAGACTGAAATAAGTCAATAATTTGGACTTCAAAGGCTATTTAGTGGTCGTAGAACTAAATGGATTTTTTTATGGTCATAGAAACAGGAGTAATTTGCTCTTTACCGATAAAATTACTCTTCCCAAATCCAACTATACACAGCATGTCACATGGTTTTTGTTTTGCTCTGGGCAAATATTTTGGTGTAGATTTTCATGTAGTTTGAATTTACTAGATACTTATTTTACAGTGTACTCATTTCCCAAAAAGCAAAACGAGAAGGATAATTCTTCTGAGACAACAGGATGGGACTGTGTACTGGTTCTTTCCAGATGGAAGCGTAGTGTAAATAAGAAACTTATTTAAGGAGGAGAACATGAAAAGGTTTTCTTTAGTGGATAAACCTGTTTTATCATTAGCATCTGAAGCTGTTGCTGTCAGTCTGTGGACTGAATATGATAATAGCTGGCTTGAAGGTTATTAGCATCTTCTTATAGATGCTAACAGCCTCACAGACATGGAGGGTGGTGGTGTGGGGGGAGTTTTTTTGGCAGTGAGGTTTTTTGGGGCTTGTTTTTTTTTGTTTTGTTTTGGAGTTTGGGGTTTTTTGTGTGTGTGTGATGGTTGTTAATACGAATCTATAAAGAAAAAACTTGTCATTCATCCTGTATCCCTGCTCTTCATCGCCATGTCAGGAGCCCAGCGTGGGGCTAACCATCCTCAGCCATTACTGGCTGCCTGATCGGGTCGGCTCGCAGCGCAGGGCTCGGGCAGGGTGCTGGGGAGCGGAGGACGCTGGCACGGGCAGCCCGGTGCTGCTGGCAGCCTGGTGGGTAATACGCCATTTAACCAACCTCAGCTGCACCAGGCTGCCCGGGCAGGCCTGGACAACAAAAAGCACTCACGTGTCCTTCAAAAGCTTCATTAGCTCTTTTAGAAGGGAGTGGGCTACTTTGACATATTAATTAGTTGCCATGCTTTCTTTTACTCCAAGTTAACCTTTGCTTTGGTCACTTGATTCAAATTACTGATAATTGCAAGGCTGTTAGAGGTCTGTTTATGCAAAGTGTACTTAAAGGGGCTTTGCTGTCTGAGTGCACCGGCAAATGTTTCATGTCACTTGAGGGCTGCTGGTTTGTGCTTGCCCCATGCTCCTCTCCTTAAAGAGAGAAAGAGCAACCAAGGAGAAACAAAGCCAAGATAAAACAACAGCATACCAAAAGAAGTTACCGCTAAGGAAACCGGTGGTTCTTCACTGGAAGATAGATGGATTAGTGAAAGAGTGGTCTGATATGAAGTTGTTAGGCGAAGAAAGTATTTCCTATGTTATTTCCTGCATTATGTTACAATATACTGTGCTCAGAAGTTACTGACTTTCAGAAAGTTCAATACTTTTTCAGTTTTTACATGAGTAAAACTTTTAAATGAGTAATAACTTATTTTACTCCCACAGAAAAACAGTAAGATCTTGGATTGTTTGTTTGAAACTTTCTGGCTAAAGTAAGACCAAAAAAAATGTACTTAAACTGGCATAGTTTCATGGATCTCTTTTTTTTTTTTTTTTGTATAAATGTTTAACATTGTGCCACGTTTAATATTTTCCTTAACAGGTGTAAGACAAAAAACACTGAACATTTTTTTGTAACTTTTTTTTTAAACAATGAAAGCAAACAATGCTTTTCACAAAATGTTCTTTTGACACTTTGTTTCAACTTTACTTCACCATTTGTCAAAGCTAGTGCCTGGAATCGTTATGTAGCTTTGATTGCCCCCAAAGAGGATCAGTTTTTTGGTTTTATTGATATGTTATTTGAGTGAACCATTTCACTCTGACCTAATTTCTAGGATTATTTGAAACATATATTTTCTGTTATCTAAGTATTGGTTGATAAGTGCTGGTAGCACAAACAGAATGGGTGGTTTTATCCAAACTTTTCCAGTTATGTTGTCTTAGCTAACGTCTCAGTTTTCAGAAAATAGTGGCATAAAAGCTGACTCTGTCCATTTGTGTGTACAAACATTTGCATTCAAATGTTAAAGAAATGTCCACTTGAGTTTTCTGATTTGTAGTAACTTTAAACTGGGACATTACAGTTACTGTAAACCAGGACACTTTGATTGATAAAACAGGAACTTCTGTTTTGAGATGTGTTGTATTCTTCTTGCTGTGATAACTCACTGTAAAAAGGCATGGGACCCTCTTTCTCAAATCCGTGCTATCAAATAGCATCTACTAGCATCTACATTCAGACATAAAGCTTTTTCTGGGCAGAGATGAGTCATTCTTACATATTCCTATTATGCCTTGCACAATGGGATTGCTCCTTCTTAGTACTGCCACTTTTCAAGTAATAAATGTAGCAGTAAAAATACTTTTTTCCTGAACTTATTTCCTACAAAAAACTGCCATTATCTCGCTGCCAGGAACATTAAAGTTTCTTTTTTTTCTGTTAGGTGACCTACTTTCTAGGGTAGATACTTCTCGGAGTTCTTCCTTTTTCCACAACCAAGCTGTCTATATTCTTTATTGTGTAAATCTCAGTTTCTTTGTTACTTAGTGCATTGTCAATACTTCTAATTCTAGCTAAACCTTCAATTTTAAGTTAGTGCTATACTTTGTGGTTGTAAACCAGGAATACTAGCATGGATTTTAGGTTGTTTTTGCAAGACAGGTTGTTTTTATACAAATACATATTCAAGTTCACCAATGTAGAGAATAAGATTGTTTTGAAAATTTAGAAATTAATTTTTAACTAGTATAGTTTCATGCTAGGGTATTTATGCTGTTCATTGTAGGACATTTGGTTGATTGTTATTCTGACCGTTAAAAGAGGTAAAGCACAGGAGCAGGTGTTAAGTGCCAAAAGAAATGTTGTTTGAGTACTTAAAACTAAGTACTGCAGCTTTCTACAGTAGAAAAACTCTTCCAGTTTCTTCATGATCTGCTACTTTTCCAGAGGACTTGCAATAAAGGGAAAGCGACCTCTAAACAGTTCAGCAGTGATATGGGGAAAGAGGGGCTTTTTATAGTGACAAGACAGCCTGAACAAAAATGGCACAGGCTGCTTTCCTGCTAGCGGTTCTAGCTGCTAGTTTTGTACTGTGCTTTCTCCCAAGCTTGGCATGAGGTAGGTAATTAAAACTACTTTCCTGCCATTACTCATTTTCTGTATTGCAATAACTCAGCAAGACCTTTTTTCCTATAGCTGCATAGTGTTCAGTGTTGTGTTCCAAGATTTGATGTGAAGGATCATTTCAGCACAGGTATACCATAGCGCTCCACAGATACAGGTGTCACAGTTGATGGGGGTTAGTTTTCATTGTAAGGAGTATCATCTGTCTCTTTATGATTTTTGAAATGATTTGCTTGCTGGTTGGTTATTCTGCAGGGCTGAGGTCTGTTGAGTATTGCTTTTCGTTTCACGTGCTGTGGGACAACTAGCCAGACTTCTTAGAATGAAGCATGTGATGATGGGGTGTATGTTAGCATGCAGTTGTCTTACGTGACCATCCTTCATATGTTCTGACTCCTTTTCAACTTGTCGCACTTGTCACACCTCTGTTTTACTGAGGGGAATTCCATCACACTGATAGAATTTTTTTTGGTTATCTTTTTTTTTTTTTTTTTCTCTTCCCCCAGTTTAAAGCAAAACAAAAAAAGGAAAAAAAAAAACCCACAAAAAGAAAGTATTTAAAGATTTCCCAAAAGTCTGACCTCAACTACATTACGCCAGAATGAGTAGAAGTCTGCCCATGGTTACAGGGCGCTCTCAGTCTTTGTCTCTTAAAGCAGGTGGCTGTGTGTACTGTTGATGAAGAGAGTTTGGCCAGCCCCAAAAATGATTTGGTTTTTTTCTCTGGTGTTATGCAGAGAATATATCTTCCTATTTGTAAAAGATATTTGATCTTGTCTTTTTTAAAAAACCCTTTCTTACGTCTCTCAGTTACCCTACATAGGCTGATGACCACAAAAATCTGTTAAAAGACCAAATTGTCTTAATTAGGAGAACAGCTGGATGTGCTTGCTTGTACTGTTCTTCGGAGTCATGAATGAGAAGTTGTTACATACGATCTCATTTCATTCTTCTCTACTTGGATCACACATGTGCAGTCAACCCAAAATTGCTGCCGTGACTGAATCAGCACTGTTTAAATAAATGACTGCCAAGTATAGCCTGGAAAGAGTTAACAGAAATTGTGTTCCTACTATGAAGTGAGAATACCTTCCCTGCTGATGAAGGGGAAGGGGCCCTGAGGGTGCAGACTTCTGGAATAGAAAACGTTTTGATTAGGTCTGAGGGATCGCAGAAGAAGGTAAGGTGTCTGTGAAAGTGCTTTTATGTAAGAATAAAAGACCTTGCATGGGTATTCTGTACAGACTCTAGTTTCTCATCCTTGGTTTAGACCACAGCTCTTTCATCATAATTTAAAGAAGCAACTTTGTGACCTGTATGCATACAGATGCTATAAAGTGCAGTTACCAAGTTACCGATTTAACCTTGAATCACCTGCAAACTGGTACTGTTCTACTGAGGTTTGTGCTGTGCTTGCTGGTACTATTGCTGAGACCAACAGCTTCACTTGTGCTGTCAAATGGTTTGTGCCAGATATAGGATGCTCTTCTGAGAATCAGAACGAGGTCGTCCTGTAAATTATGCAGGGAACCAGCAGCGCTGGACCTGTTAGAAACTCTTTGCTGCAGTGTGGAGAGCGATATCAGTGTGGAAGGGGAAGTAATCTAGAAAGCAAGTGTGTGGATCTAGGTGTCTTTTTACCAAAGCTAGCTGCTTATGTTTGGGTCGTGGTGAACTAATGATGTGCATATGGGCAGGGGAATCCAATTTTGCGAAGTAAAAGTTGAAAGTAGGTTGCTCCTCCCCAGGTGCAGGACTTTGCACTTCCCTTTGCTGAACTTCATGAGGTTCCTGTCAGCCCGTTTCTCCAGCCTGTCAAGGTCCCCTGTGAATGGCAGCGCAACCATCTGGCATGTTAGCCATTCCTCCCAGTTTTGTGTCGTCAGCAAACTTGCTGAGGGTACACTCAGCCCCATCATCCATATCATTAATGAAGATGTTGAACAGGATTGGATCCATTATTGATGCTTGGGGTACACTGCTAATTACTGGCCTCCAGCTAGGCTTTGTGCCACTGATCACAGCCTTCTGAACTTGGCTGTTCAGGCAGTTTCAGTCTACCTTACTGTCTGTTCATCTAACCTATACTTCATCAGCTTCTCTGTGAGTGTGTTATAGGAGAAAGTGTTGAAAGCCTTACTGAAGTCCAGGTAGGCAATCTCCACTGCTCTCCCCTCATCTACTAGGCCGTTCATTTCATCATAGAAGTTTATCAAGTTGGTTAACCATGACTTCCGCTTGGTGAAGCCATGCTGACTCTTCCTGATGATTTTCTCATGCTTTTTGTGTGCTTGGAAATGGTTCCCAGGATTAAGTTGTTTGATCACCTTCCCAGGGATGGTTCCCCACTCTCCATACCTCTCCATCCTGCCCCAGCCTTGAAACTGGCATTAATACTTTCTGATCACTGATCATAGTAGTTGTGGCTTTATTGAGGGGTTGGGTGGGGTTTTTTTTGCATTTGGTCTGATTTTGGCATGTTTTTGCCAGGTTGACATTCGGATGGATTTTTCCCTGTATCAGCTCCCTGAGTTGCCACTTCAACATTAATGCAGGGAGCAGAAGAGAAGGTAGGAGTAGGGCAGAGCAGAATCAGCACTTAAGCTGTTGTAGAGCCATGGCTTCGCTTACTGTGCAAGTTCAATCAGTTTTCCATGTGGTGGTTAGAGGTCACACGCACGTTTCTATACTCTTCAAGAGAAAAAGACATCAGATAGAGAGTATTTTGCCAAAGTATTTTGTTTGTGGTGTTCTGATTTCAGCTTGGTGTTGCAGTAGCCAGACGGTGATTATTTCTGAAGGACGGTGTCTTGGCTGTTCAATTCAAAGTGAATTGTAGATTATGCCTTAGAACATTGCATTAGACAGTCTTGAAAAAAACCCCAACTTATGTCCAAAATGTTCCATCTTGAATATTGCAAAATTGTCACTCTTCTCTAAATTGCCAGGCTCTCCATGTAGGAGGTATCCAGTTTGCTGTAGTCAGACTACAGCTTAGCTCCAAAGAACATGGCTGTATTGCCTCCATATTGTGTCACCTTAATAGCCTTCTGATTTAATTAGGAGTTGCCTTCCTAGCTTTCGGAAGGCTGCATGACTTTGCTCCACCATCTCTCTCTCTCTGTGTCTCTCTCTGGCCTTCATTATATCTACTCGCTGATCCAGACCTTGGTCTCTGCTTCTTCCTCGCACTTCCAAGTGGCTGGGAATAGTTCTTGCACAAACTACCACCTTTATGTTTACAATGCCTGCTTTTCCCCAACTTTGATTCTTTGTGTGTGTGTGTCTCTCACTTGATTCAATTACAGCTTTCTTTCCTCGACTCCTTTGTCCATAGTAGTTTCTGAATCATACCCACTTTTGCACTGGATTTTACATCACTGTTTATTCTTTTCCCTTCTCTGACTGCAGCAGCATTCTTCTTTCCTCATGTTGCCTAGTCTTGTAAGCCTCACATCCTTTTGTCCCCCCTTTTTCTCTCCCACCTAGGATTCTGCTACTTTTACCTTTTTTTTTTTTTTATGTATTTCCCTGAAATCTGTGGGTTTGTTTTCTTTCTGCTTTGAAAAAATTATCTTTGCCTTTTGAGATAGATCAGTACAAACAATTTATAATTTGTTCTGTGTATTTAGGTTTCTTCTGTAAAAAAAGTTTGTTCAAACTGGGATCACTCATAAATACTATTTGAATGTTTTGTGTGAACAGATTTCAGCTGTGGGAGGCCCACGATGAGACTTTGTGTGATTAACCACGTACATTGCACGTTGATGTTTCTGTTTCTTTGCTAAGATTACAAAAACTTTGTCAAACATCTACCTAGAAAACTCTTGTGCTTGCTTTTGTTATCTATCCCCCCTATACCTCTAGGAAATAAAGCGAAACCATTGCTAAAACGAATAATGTAACCCCTGAACAACAGCAGCAAGAGTAAACAAAGACTAAGTTTGGGCTTTTTTCTAAGTACTCTTAAGAACAAAATTACAGTTTCATACTCGAATTCAAGAACCTGCATGCGTGAGACGTATAAATCATAACTGCTTTTACTCTCTTGTCACCCTTTTTCAAAGCAGAAGGCTTGTGTCTTTTCATGTCAGTCCAGCATTTTTTGTGGTAAACTGAGTTTTCATAGAGTTGAAAAATGTTTTAATTAAAGGCGAAATTACAGTACAAAATAGGTATGTGGCATATATGGTATGTCCTTTATAATGAAAAAGGATGTCTCATTATTTTAAAAAGTTCTAGTATTATTTTTAGCTACTTGGGCTCTCTGTCACCACAATTATATTTAGCAATACTTCTAAGTCTAAGCAATATCTTCCAAGACTGCTGTGTAAGTAGACATGTAAATAATATTTTATTTTTTTCTTTCCAAAATCTCTCCGTGTAGTGAATGAAGTGTTAAATCTGGATAAATTATATCCAGGCATGTGAAGCGTGATTTTGCAGTATTTTCATTGGCTTTTTGTATTCAATTTAAGTAAGTAATTGCTGATTTATCAATAAAGGCAACAGAATGATTTTCCTGTTGGAAGGATTCTTGTTTATGGAATAGAATAGGTGCAGTGTAATTACAGTAAACACAGTTTTTCATTTAGTATGAGATAATATTGCATTTAAAATTAGGAGACCAGAATATTCCAGAATGTTTCATGCATAAATTATAAAACTGCTGGACATAAAGTGTGTATTTAGCATGACCTGTATAAAATACTTCCATGAATTCAAAGATGTGTTGTGGGTTTTTTAGTTATAAGTCCTACCTTTTTTTAATATGAATTAATTTTTTTTTTTATTCTTGTCAAAATGAAGACAAATTTGTATTCTTGGGCTGTTTGGGGGGGGCAAATTATTATTTCCATGACAGAACTGTTAGTCTTACTACTTGAAATTTTGGTATGTGAAATACGGGGTTTGGTGCCATCAAAGATAATGTTTATATTTAACACTTTATTTTTCCTTCAGTTTTGGCTGTTGCACCACAGAGGTTCATCAGTAATAATTTTGTTCATTATCGTTTCAAAAATGGAATTCTGCGTGTTATGGTTACTAGCTTCGTACATTCTCCATCTCATTTTCTGCTGTTTTAAGCTGTAAGTGGCATATGGGGTTCAAGCTGTAGTTCTTATTTCCCAAAACATTGCCAATTAGGATGTTGGCTCTGGGACATGTGAATATGAAACAACTATGAAATGCACTTTTGAACTTTATTGCGTATCAGTAAATCTGTACTACTAGCTGTATTTCATGGGTTATAAATCAGTACCGATAAGAATTTTTCCTGTTTCCTGTGGCTTGCAGCACATTCCAAGTGTTTTCATGTGATGGGTTTCTCACTAGGTCCCATCCATCTTGTAAGAGAGAGTTCTGATTCCAGCAATGGCAAGGATTCTTGACAGCTCAGGTTCTCTGTTGGAAACGTGCAGGCTTTGAATTTCCTTCTCACAACGTGTTCAGATGGACACTGGGAAACAAGTGACTAAAGCTGAAGATCTGAAGGATGGTTACCTACATATGGTAGATTTCCTAACTGAGTATATTAAAATGTAATTTTTATCTTCTGTTTTATGGGACTTCAAAGACTTAACTCACATAGAAAGTATGTGATGGGCTTATCTCAGAGTCCTGAGATTGAGTCTTCTCTGTCAGGAGCATAAATAATTTGACACAATCCCTGACCTTTGGGCAGGAAAAGCCCGGGGGAACGAGATAGTGTGAAGGTTAGTTTGTCTCTTATCCTCTGAGTGGTGATTCACCCATTACTGTTGAGGTCATTGTCAGGACAATATGGAAGACCATATGGTTACTACTGCGGGGCTACCTTGTGGGCAAATAGAGGGTCTCATTGTACTCTGGTTCTGCATAAACTGTAAGCTCTGGAGCCACAGTTCATCAAAATAAATAAAAGTGAAATCCTTTCTTTTTCTTCCCCCCCCGCCCCCCGCGCAGTCACAAATGCAGAGTACGGAGTCAAACATTCATTTATTAGTACGCATTCCAGCAGGTTTTCATTTATGTTTAGTGCCTTGGTTTGTGGAAAAAAACCCTGTCTGTTGTGTGGTTGTTTGCATTTTGAGCTTTTCACAGTATGCAATCAGTGTTTTACTAAGAGCAATGCAAGGTTAACGTTTTTTTTCAACCGCAGGACCTAGAAGTGAGGCAGTTTGAATGTTTGAATACAAAAACTGCAGGGCTGTACTCTTGAGTATGTTTATAGCCAAGCTAGTTACAGCAAATAAATAAAGCTTGTGTAAATAAAAGTAAGCTATAGAAATATTTTTAGTATTCCAGCTAATGAGCCCTGTTTAGCTTTAGAGTAATTCTGTGAACCATTTTGAATCTCTTCAGAAAGGTATTGATAGTACAGATAATTAGTGTAGCACATCTCTCGAAGCACATTGTGCTTCGCTGTACCGCAGTAAGCAAGAAAATGAAATACAAGCCTCATATTTACGTTCAAGGTTTTACGGAGGGATTTTATTAGTAGGATTATAGGTCAGGAGTTTGTGTTCCTGGTAATGTCTGTCAACCTCCCACATTTAAGTGTACAAATATACCTATATAATGAAATTTGAATTTGAGGTTATTTGTAAGATTTCTCTAAAATATGACAGCGCTTTTACTATTGCATGTATCCTGTTCCCAGGAGACCTTTGACGGCTCCTGGGGCTTGCAATGACCTGTGTCCTAGGTCTACAGCAAAGATGCTGTGCAGGATACAGGTAACACGGTGCGAACAACAGGTTTCTTTCAAAGGAGCGAGGTTGTGTGTTTTTGAGCTATTTTATCTAATGAACTTCTGTTTACCCAAGACCGAAACCAACTGAACCTGAAAGCTGCCCAATGGCTATAGGACTGTGGTTAACTGGGGTTTTTTCCTACACGTAAAACTATGTATTTCCATGACATGCTTGCTTTTTTTTTTTCAGTTCCCAGTGCATACAGTTTCTCAAAAAATGAACAGAGTTTTTAGAAAATGATGTATCTCCAACTTACTGCTATAGGATAAAACTGTGAAGATTAGCTAATGCTGTCACTCCTCAAGAGTCTTTGCTTGAAGTCCTAGTTGAGTTACTTCTGTTTATTTATCTCATATTAAATTAGGCATGAGTTCCTCTTTCATCCCTAGGTTGACATATGAAAAGTAATTGTTTAATAATGTTTCAGAGCCTTGAGAAATTAAGAGCAACTTAGCCAGAGGTTGAGAAGATATCTGGACTATTTCCAGAATTCCTAGTCTAATTACTTTCTTCTTGTTGAACTGAAGTGAATTTATCTTCAGAAAATATGAAATGTCAAGCTATGAGTTCCTGTATTAAACATATTTTTCAATTAAAATAACTATGGAAATATGTGGATAGAACTAACTTTTCCTAATTGCATAGTGAGTAAATTAATTTCCATAAAGTTACAGTAAAAATATAATAATTATCATTACTCTTTTGACCAAGACAAAAGAATAATAAACTTTTAGAGGTATTTTTAACTTAGCCTTTTAAGCATAATGACTTCTCTGATTTCAACAATTTTCAAGACCCTATTGATAATACAAGTATTACTTTTTAAATCTAGTTTTATTTGTTGCCACTCTTGCAGTACTTCCCAAGCAAGGGATTGGAGGAAACAATGTTATGCTTTTCAGCTATGTCAGAACTATTTCTGGCTTTTCCCCATTAAAGGGAAGGTATGATGGCAGAGGCAGGATTTCAGATGTTGTTTCCTTTAAGAAGAGCATGTGTGTTGCCTTCTACAGGAATAAAAAGGCAGTCATAGGAGGAAAAAATGTTGCGTTTTATTGACTGACTGTAGAAGGATGGTAGTATTAAGTACTTCACGTACTTTGCTAACAGCAGAGCTGCTGCTGGACTTCTGTTAACCTGTTGTCACAGGTTCAATTAGTTGATTCTGAGCTGATGTAGGGAGGTGGGGGCCGTTCTCGTCCTTAAGATGAGACCTTTTGTGTACGTGACCGAAAACCGTTCTGTGGGGGTAAGGATGCTGGTTCTGAATACCAGCCTTTCTCAGTGCCCAGATAAAGAGGCTGGAAGATACAGCTCTTCGTGTGCAGCTGAGGTAGGGGAGGCAGTGTAGGTTGTGGTCATTGCTACAGCTGAAATCTGTGGCAGGGATGTAGGAGAGGTAAGTCTGGACATCAGATGAAGATCGGCACGAAAGGGAGCATTTGGGCTAATGGGATGCCGTAGCTGTTCGCATCAGCTGAGTTGAAACAGAGGCTGAAGAAGTGGTTAAATGTTTAACATTTTCCTACTGGTAGTTGTGACGGTGAACTTTGTAGTTTAAGCAGCTGTACTTAATAATGCAGCTTGAAATGGAAGTGCAAAGATGATGAAAAGAACAACTCTTCAAGTTGTTCTTAAGAAAGGATGCTGAAGATGGGTGCGTGGAGATATGCGAGCGTGGAACTCTGCTTAGCTGAGGAATATCCAAAAAGAGCATTGCCATGTAAAAGCAAAGCAAACAACCCAAATGCCTCTAAATGATGATAATTACACCAAGCAGCCTATTACAGAATTGACTGTGGGCTCCATCTGTCATGGAAGTTGTTTGAGTTTTCAGATTAAATTGTTCTCTCATACGAAGTTATGAAGCATTAACTACGCCTCACTCATGCAAATTAAACTTTCCCATTTCTAGATGAGGAAAAACTTTTCCACTTTGAGGGTGACGGAGCACTGGAACAGGCTGCCCGGGGCTGTGTGGAGTCTCCTTCTCTGGAGATATTCAAAGCCCTCCTGGACGATGTCCTGTGTAACACGCTCCAGGAGAACCTGCTTTAGCAGGGGGGTTGGACTAGATGATCTCCTGAGGTCCCGGTGTGATCCTAAAGGCGGTTATCATGTCGGAGGCCACAGATCCTGAAGCTTTTCTCAGAATCTGTGAAGCTGCTTGTAATGGGGCCCAACTCTTTGGATTTGCTGGCCCTCTTGAGTTGGAGGGAAGACTGCTATGCTCAGCAGTAATCTGTGGCGCTGTTACTTGGCAGTGATGCAGTGGCCTTGCCAACATCAGGTCTGCCAGAAAGCTGGAAACGGGGACACAAATCTTAGAGCATCTCCGTAGGGCAACTCTGTGATGTTTGCATTCTCAGGAGTGTCATACTCACCTTCCATTCAACATGGGATTAATCTGCTTGTGAGAGGTAAAGTTGTCCTGCACATGCATAGAAGAATTGCTTGTGGGAATAAGGATCGGTTCTGGACTGGCTGGTACTGTCTGACTGTTTTCTGGAGTAATCCAGCACTTTCCATGGAATGAATAATGAACTGCCCCCCACCCCAGAAACCTGTGCCGTGTCTTGTCTCTCTGCCTCAGCACACTGTCCTTGCCAATTTCTCTTTATTCATGGTCTGTGGAAAACACGGGTTGAAGGCTGTCTTGGTCTCAGGGCAGCTGGCATACCGATGCCTGGTATTCTTTTCTGTTCAGCTTTGCACTTAGAAAACAAGCAAATATTGTTTGGATTAAAGAAAAAAGACAGCTATGTCAAATTTGCTCAGAACTCTACATCCATCTTTGGTTTACTCACCTAAGAACAAATCAGATTTTCTGTTGGGAAGTAGTTTTATGTGTATTTGTGTTACTTGTCCTTGTGCAGTAGGACTGCCAATTATATTTATTAGCCCTAAATATTAAACAGCTGGCAGGATTCCATTGTATATAAATAAGAAATTTGAGACCTGGAAGGATGCCATCTCTAATACAGCCAGCTGGTGCTTTTTACAGTTACATTCAGCACAACACTACTGAATTTCACTGTACATTCAGTGTTGTGTTAATGACAATAGGAGAACATGGGGTAGTTTGGGATTTCTGTAGGAAATGCCACTGTGTAAAAATACATTGTTTTGAAAGACTGGCTGTACCAATGAAATGCTATATTATGCACCTGTTTTGTGCATTTTGATGTAAATACTTTCGTGTTTATGTGTTTTGCTGGCAAATACAAAGCAACAAACTGTGGAGGCTTTTCAAATGTGAATTTTTAAGTGTTCCTCTGCCACAAATGCTTTTCACTTTCTCTGTTGCGGTGCTGTTTTCCTATTTAAGTAATGGATTCGTGCTTAAAAATTCCTGCTTGCTGCTGCTTCTGAAACCATTTGCTAATGGTTTGGGGTTTTTTTTTTTTAATGATGGCATGCTCGATTTGTTAGAGTCCAAGTAATAACGAAAATAGTAACAAATACATATATCCCTGCTATTGATTTGTTCCTATTCCATGTATTAGAAGGCTGAGGCATAAATGTGGGCAAGGGGTATCTTCAGATTTACTTAACCAGCAAATAGTTTGGAGGAGAACTGGCTTCTTTCCATTCTCGAATGGCTATGCCACGATCATTTCTTTCTAAATGTTTGTCATTAGTGCTTGCCTGGCTACATCCAGAGATGGTGCTTTAGGTGAAGCAGAGGATAATGCTGGAGGACCTGATGCTTTTTAGTCATATTATTATTAAATATTAAGAGGAGCTTATTGTTATGAGCCATGTAGCTGAAAGTGTTATGTCTAACACAAAGTGTGAAATCATTGCTAATTGTAATTACTGAAGACACAGTTTTCCACCAGATTGCCATGTCCACGGCCTTGGGTGAGTTCCATCTTGGATAAAATTCTGCTTGCTGAAGTACCCATTGTACTAAACAGCTGCTTATTTCCATCTCTGTAACAGCTACGCTTAAGGGCTGAATCTTACCTAGTTTCTGCAGTGCTCATGGATGCTTTCAGCCATGGGGACTGTTGAGAACTTCCCAGAAAGTCTGCTTAACCTGTGAGATAAATAAGACTGAAACCTGTTTCTCAAGGAGACACACAGCCGAGAGAAAAATAAAGCTGTAAATGTTTTGCGTGTCCAAGCTCTGAATGGGCATTTGAATGCCGGATTCAGATGTCTGTTAGCAAGTTAGACAGTCAGATGTTTTCCTCGTTATAGTGACCTTTTTACCTCACTGTGATTTAGAGGATTTTTCTTGGAAAGGGTGAGAGTCAGCTGTCCTTACAAGTTTGATGATGAGGTACTCAGCTGTCTAGCAATTAGAGATGGGGAAAAAAGGTGGCTTTACTTATCTTCCTGCTGTTTAGTTTAATTGTTAGTCTAGTATTCCCACAATAAGGTGCATACTCTTGCTTTCTCAAATGTTGTGTGTTTATGTGTTATGCCTTGGTGAAATGAGGTTTACTTACTTTGAAAGATACTCGGATCACTGTGGTAATATATATTGTGTATATATAGGTAGCAGATGATGATGCAGCTGTAACAGGTAGGGGGAGGGGGTTCTTGCCCTTTCCACCACCCTCCATGTCTGGTCTTATTTTTAAGAGTCTTTTTTTCAGATCTTACATTTCTGACCAGACTATGATTCTATGGTCATGTTATAGGACACAGTTTCTTTCCAGTCCCCTGTCAGGTCGCGTGTCGGGAACAGCATGTTCTTGGGATGAGAAGAGTGGGCTTGCTTTTTTTTTTAAAAAAAAAAAAATCAAAGCCAAACCCAAAACACAGACATTCTTTAAAACAAAACAGGCAACAGGTTAGATAAGAGTTTTCCATTAGACCTGTTTGTTTTGGATAATTTGGGGTAAATGTGGAGCTATGCGTTATATGGCAAAATACTGTATCTCAGTTTTTGTTGGCTAAATTATAATATCGGGATGCTCTTAACGAGCTTCTCATTTCATCTGAGTTCTCATCAGACAGGAAATGAAGATTTTTGTCTTGGTTGTAATTCTGAACTGTTTTGCTTAGTTAAGAACAACGCCCAACTTTTAGGTTGAGGCTATGAACAAAGTCTCATGAATACAGTGATATGCACTCAGGTGTGTTTTGTCTGCTCCCACAAATGTGAAGACTTTGGTGGATAACTGAATAGAGAGGGAGAGGAACACAGTGGTAATACTAGGTGGATCTCAGACTGAATATCGTTGCATGTAATTGTATTGCAATATATCCTCCTTTCAGCCTTAAATTCTCTCTAGCATGCTTGTTTTCCATCACAGTAGAGCTTTTTCATTTAACAGTTATGACTGGTTGATGTAAAATCCTAGACTAGTAAAACAGCGTTAGGAGAAATTGTCCCAAAGTTTGTGTCTTGGAAGGGTTTATGCAGTGGTTATGATGATTTTGCTGTGGGTATAACTTCGTTGGAGAACTGTTGCAATGCAACTTCCTCTACTTTCATTTGCAACTTTGAAAAAACTAAAAATAAACACTGTGGGAGAACCAGTACCAGCAGGTAATTTCATTGACTTTTGAAAGCCAAATATAGAAGAAAATTACCGTGGTGGTTTCTAAATCTATTAAGCTCCCAAATCGGATTGTTTTTTGTCCTCTGATCTCATCTGATTGGCATTTATGGGCCTTGCATCAGTGCCTTTGGTGATGTTTGCAGAAAGTGTTTTCACACTGATGAGCTGGTCCGGAATGCATTCTTCTTTGATGCGGTCACTACAGGGTTTTTGTTAATAGCAAGCTTTTAGAGTTCTTGCATCCTGTTACTATTTTGTTAAACTTTTATGTAGTACATGGGAAAGTTCCACTTCTCATTTAGATTTGAATTATTTTATTCCTAGTCTCAAGCTGTCCTAAAATGTGTGCTAATTTTCCTTGGCTGTTTTATTTCCTCACTCCTCCTCAGAATTTTGGTTGTTGTTTATAGAAATCTCTCCTTGAATACATTTTTACTTTCAAGTAACTGAAAAAGTCCTTTTTCTCTGTGTATTGGCTATGAAGTTGAGTAGGATACATTAGAATCGTGTTCAACATATGTGAAAGTTTGATTCCCTCACTGATCTGAATTTGGACATATTTAATGTTGCAGTAAAAAAAGTCAACAGAAGATTGAAGTACTAAAACAAAGGAGGCATCAGTTATTCATCTTGTCTTAAATCCTGCAACCTGTTTCCCAAATGTGTGCTTCAGCATGATGCAAATGTTTGAAGTATTGGACAGTGTGCAACAGAGAAAGAAAGTGTTAGACTGAAATATATACATATGTTTAATTATAATATAATTCCCTATTATCGTACTGAAAGATTTTTAGGTCAAAGTCTCATGCAAAGTTCTTTTTTCAAAAAAAACCCAGTGCAAATGTTTTTTAGATAAGAGATGAATATTCCCATGCCTGCATCTTTCAATCTTGGCCTGTTAGGTTGCCATGGTATAAACTATGCCAGATGTTTCATACTTAACATGAATTAAATTTTGAGTTAATTAAGGTGACAAGGACTAAGTTGTCAGAAAATGACTTGTAGATCTTTTGGGTTCTTTTATAAAGATACAAATGTCTGAAACAAGGCATCTTTCGTAGGAGATGGGGTTTTATTTCAACTCAGGCTACTCTCATGCTCTTGTTAAAGTTGATGGCAAATGTCCCGTGAGAGCAAGATCAAGGGTTCTTAGGCAAGTGTCAGATATACACCAAAAAGCAAATGAAAGATTTAGATCAGTGAGGATTAATTTCCTACGCTTCAGATAAATAGCAGAGAGCATTGTGTCATGCTGAAGGATGCTTAACTGTTACAACAACAAATATACAATACAGTTTGATGTAATGTCAATTTGACAAGGATATCATTGGAACTGAATTTCTTTGGTTAAGAATGTTTGTTGGTAGCACTTCCATTTTCCAAAATAAGAAAATGAACTTAATGTTTATACATTTCTGGCACAAGGAAATATAATTCTGGAAAAATGAAGAAAAAAAAAAAGTCAAATACTTCTTTATGTCGATCTCTTATTTCCAGCGGAATGAACTTTTCCGCAGGAATGTCTGCTTTAAGCTCGTACTCAGGACTTCTACTGAACTGTCAGCTCTAACTTTTTTCCTTTTGTTAAAAAAATTATTAATTTTCTATAAAATGACTTGCTGAGGAGATTACTAATTCTAAATGGTATTAGTATAATACAGAGTAATATCTCAAATGTCTGCTGATCAGTGATCTCAGTGTTTACAGGAATTGAACATGTATTATGCAGCTTTGGAATATTTCAGCATTTTCCAAGCGCTGCGTGAAACCCTCATATGCCTAACTTTAAGCTCATAATAGAACATTTTAACCATTTTGATTTTCTGCTTGCAAATGCAGCTGGTTTGTTTTTTTTCTACTAAAACTTTAATAGAAATGCATAGTGTCTACACTAATCTTAACTGTTTTAAATACTATGCTTGGCCTGTATGTGAAAACATTCCCTTCTTTTTAGCATAATCTCTGGAGAAAATGGAAATGACGCAGGTGTGTATGCAGTTAAGTGTGTGTATATACAAGGGAAAGGAAGATCCCACTTAATAGTTTCTGAATTCGGAGGTGAATTTCAAGTTTCACCAAGGGGCAGAGGTCTCAGAAGGCTCAAGTCCCCACGAGATTTATGAAAATAAGCAGTAGGAGGAGAGAAAGGAAGAGGGAGAGAGGCAGAGATGGCATTAATGCTTCTAGTGAGGAAGAGACTTTTTTGCACTCACCTTTTATTAGGCATCAGAGTCCGTGGTTGGAGACCAACCACAAGACACGGATTTGTAGAAAACTGGGCTTCATTAATTCTCTTGCTCATGGCATAGCTTGTTTATTTACCTCTTTTTATTGTGATTGCCTGGCAGCCAAGGGAGGGGAAAAAAAGGAAGAAAAGATTATTAGCCAGTTGGTATTCTGTCAGTGAAATGTTGAAAAGTTGCATGCACTGACTATCTGAAATGTGAGATTCCTATCATAATGATCTTTTTGTTTGGGAAAGGAATTGCTTGAATAAATAGCAGAAGGCAGAAAGTGTGCATACATGGGAATACATACTTTTCTGTCATTGCTCAGCAAGGCATAATAAAGGCGATTTTTTTTGCTGGCTGACAAACTGTACTGAATACTAAGAGCCATTAGAGGAGAGCAGGGTCAGTTTTCAGTATTAGAACAAAAAGTCTTTTTCAGGTAGAATCTGAATGGTGGTTCTGTAGAGGCTTATGTGAGCACCTCACAGATGGTAAAAAGCAATTATACTGACAAAAAAAAATAATTTTTTAAAATCAGTTTAGAAATAAGCAACAATTTGACTGCTCTACCCAGCAGGAGTGGGACATCCTAGTACATCAAGAAGTTTTCATGAGGTTTCAAAGCCATTTCACTCAGTTACTACTTTCTTCTGACTTCTCAGCACCGTATTCCCAGTCTGCATTCTAGCATGCACAGTGGTTATGTAGTTTAAGTTATGTCCCGTCTGGCCACTATCAGAATTACTAATTTATGTTAAAGGACAGTTGGACATTATCTGAGATGGTGCTCATACCAAATCACAGGAAATAAGTCATCACACCGACTTTCTTAATGGAAAATAAAATTGTAAATAAATATTGTTAGGCTATTGCCTGAGGTTGCCAATGAAGTCTCGGGGAGTTAGCTGCCTGGATTCCATAGGGGCCTTGAAAAATTATCAAACTCCATTTTCAGTGGGAATTTTATAGCTTGTAGTTTAGGAGTTTTATAGTAGTGTGAAACTGAAAGATGAAATTTACTTTATTGGAATCATGCAGTTGCATGTGGGTTGTAAATCACAAAATAGCCTTCAATTTCTTAATGTAAACTTAAGATATTTTTGATATGAAAGATGAAAAGCCACAAGTAAGCCACAGGAAGGTTGAGGGAATTGAGGAGATCACTCATGTCCTGGATTCCCACATTGAGAGGGAACTCTTTAGTGAGACTGCTCATGGCATCCTAGGAAATGGCCTCCATTCACTTCTGTACATTCCCTTTTGTAAAGAAAACGGAAGAAAAAAACCCAAAGCCAGAAATCCAGCACACTCTGCTAGATCTATTCTGGAAAAGAAGAACCTTTCTGTCTCAACTTTATCATCAGTACGACTAGAGCATAGCAGTTGAACCCTCTCACTGGGGATCTCAGAGATTTTTCTGTACCATTGAAAGCACTCTCTTGTTTCCTGCCATTAACAGTATCCAACAAAGGTTTAAAAAATGAAAAACAAACAAAAGAACACTTTCCAAAAGCCAAACTGCATGCTGGGGAGAGAGTAGTGCTGTGGCACTTCTCCTGGATATGTTTCAAAAGTGTTGAAGGTGCCTGGAGGCATTAAAGTGATATGATGTAAGCACTGTGTAATAATGTAAGTTCAGAAATGTTGGTCACGTCTCTCCTCCTTCCCTCTTGACAACAGGAACAAACCCAGCACCCAACGCCTCGTATCACAGCCTCAGATTTCCAGCTCCCAGTCATGCTGTCATAAAATCCCTGACACAATTTTATAAATCTCTTTCATAAAAAAAATCGTATTTGTCATCCCTGTTGGACTGCTTGGAAGATGGTCCTGTCACTTCGTTCTTCCGGTATTTAGAAACTGGCTACTAGTTTCCAGTCTAAACGTAGCCAGGACTGATAAATATCTATTTGTTCTGTAACTGCACAGTACTGAAAGAAAGAAATGCCAGTTGGGACACCTTTGACGTGTAGTACCCCATGGACCAGAGTTACTCAACCAATTGCATGTAATTGGGGTGAGAATTAAGTTTGGGTCCCACCGGTGGTGATTTACATGGTATAGGTACAGATCTTTCATACAGTTGTTCTGCCAGCATCTCAGCAGATTTGCTTTAAGTTCTCAGCCTAACTCCCAGCAATGCCCTTCCTCCTCAATATTACATATTGCCAGTTCCTTCCTTCCTGGCTTAGGTAACCTTCTCTAGGCCTTGCCTAACTCCTGGGAAAGTGCCTGTGCCCAAATTCTCTGCAGTATTCTCTGCTGTTGCTGCTGTGTAATCTGTCTTGTCTCCCTCTGACAGCTTCTCCTTCTTCCTCCTGCTTATTCCTCCGATACCTTCTGGTTTATCTTTTCCATCTTTCTGGAGGACAAAAACATCAACTGTTCGTATTTTCTCTTAACAAAGCCTCAATGAGATGAAATTTTGTATGGGAAAATGCAGTATCCTCAGAAATAGATTTTTTTTTTTTTTTTTTTTGAGGTCTAGGTGGGTTTCCATGGTAACTAAATTTGGGTGGCTGTACTTTCTTGCCGGATGCTTTCTTGCCCCTTGCATTACATTCCTGCAGAAATGCTAGTGGTTGCATGCTCGCACAATGTACTGTTTAGGAGAGTTGATTCAATAGAAATTATTCCCTCACCCCATGCTAATTTTCCATGGGATAGGAATGGTTCTGGGAAGCTGAAGGTGGGAGGAGGGGAAGCTGAGGCTGCAGCAGACTGGACTCAATGCAGAAGGTGAAAAGAAGCCAGCCCCTTGCTGCCATCTGGTTGCCCAATAGAGAGTAAATACCTGCCTTGCATCTGAAGCTTTCTTTCAGAGCATCTCTCATCTCTGTTGCATTATTCCCTTTTGCATTATTCTCTTTGCATTTCATTGTCTTGCCTCCATTTTGGCTGAATTCTGCTTCGTGACTTTTCAGTCTCCTACTATTTATTATAGCTCTCTGCCTTGTGAGCGGTTCTAGCCCCGGCTGCCCAGGTGCCTGTATACTCAGAATGCTCCTCTTTTCTTCCTGTGCCCTAAGATACAAAAACTCACTTCAATTACTAAATAGTAACTCTGGACTTTACTTTTAGCTGATTTTTTTTCCCCCACTCTTCACACCATCCGCAGCAAACCAGGATTTTCCTTACGTGTTTAAAATACCTTAGAAACTTCTTGTTCCTAATTCTTCCTTTACTTTTTAACTTCTACCTAGTAGTTCTGTTATTTCAGCTAGCAGTTTGGGAATATAGGTCAGAACGATGCCTGTACAAAGTAAAATTGCACCGAATACTGTAATACTGGATAGGCTTATGTGGCAGTGCCGCACAGGAGCTTTGCTTCCTATTGCCACTTAGCCTCTTAACAGGCAGCACGTTTCAGTGACAATACCTCTCTATAAAGCTAAAGTATACGCTCTCAACTACTGAAGGTTTGTTTGCTTATTGATTTTTATCCTCTATGTAATGGTAATAGATTTTTAGAGCTGAAAAGAAATGCTGTGAGAGGCATAGTCTTGTTTGGGTACTATCTGATATTTTATTCTAAAAGCAGCAGAGCTCAGGTGCAGCGTGAGAGGGAGGTAGCTCTACAAGAGCAATATTGGGGAAAGAATAAGAGATGCTAAACCAGCACAGCCTTGCATTAAAGAGGACATGCGTGGTCTGCTCTTGATCTGAAGGGGGCATGAGTTTAGCATTTGGCAGTAGTAAAACAATGTGGAACCTTTTGATTTATGTGTGTTCAGAACAGGTTTGGGCTGAGAAGACCTTTATAAATGATGCCTCAAAAGACCTATGTTGTAGGGTGCCCCATGAATGTGATATATAAGGATTTACAGTGAAAGGCTGCTCACCTTCATATGAGCCCCTGAAGTCAACACAGGAGCAATTGACAGCAGTGATTAAATAAGAAAACATTCAATATTTTATTAACCAACAAGTATTTTGTTTTATTTTTCTTACCTTGATTCTGTCCCTGGAATACCTCTTTATTTGTTTTTTTAGAAAGTAACCATGTTAACTACTGTAACTTTACAGAGCCAGGTTGAACACATGAATTAAAAGTACAGAAATAAAATTTAAAACTACTACAAATACAGACCTCCCTTAATAGTAAAAAACTTATAAATCATGGAAGGAAAATTTTCTCTATGTTCTTGATAATCTGTTTAGAATAAAGATCACTTGGGGATGGCAGTATGATAGCTTACTGGGAAAAGTTGCAATGTATGAACAATGCAAAGGTGCTGCTTGTTTTTTAGTTATGATCATAATAATTATTGAAGTCACAAATCTACTTGAATCTAGTACATGTTCTGATTTGGACACTCTTCCTGTAGTTTCAGTGACTTATTTCACCATAACTCTTTCAAAAGCGATAGCTGCAATCTCCATAGGTTTGTAACAGCGAAAGCATTTTGGTCAAGTCAGCGCTCAGCGTGAGATTGGCGCTTCCATTCAGCAGTGCTTCAGCTTTAAATGGAAGATTTTAAATTCTGCTGTTTATGTAGGGTGGACTGAAGTCGGCAACCTACCATTGTTTCCAAGCAATTTGGTCTTCATTACAAATTAATGAAGTGATAATTGGATGTTGCAACTTCTCCGTTAAGAACACAGTAGTGGGTGCTACCTTGGTTGTGCAATTCAAACCTCTACAGTCAACTGTCTGTGTAAGCACTTTGGATAAGAAACTTCTGAAAAAAAATTTGCAGTGGGATTTGTCCAGAAAAAACATCTGCTGTGGAGATGTTTTAAATTCTGCAAGTTCCGAGTTTTGTTTCTGTCTCCCACTGGACATGTAAAATATGTTGAACTGATTAGAAATTATATGGAAGAGAGAAGTAGATCATTTGTGAATCGGTGTGAGCTGCTTTAAATGTCCATAAAATTATGCTTCATTATGTAATCTTATCTAGTTTCATCCAGTTGTTCTAAGTGAATTTTTATTTGTCCAGGTGAGACCTGTAGTTAAATAGGTACATCCAACTTCATGGGAGGCACTGAGGGCATCTGAATGGCTTTTTGCAGCAGGGTCTGGAGCTGTACTTGTACAAGGACATCTGTCAGAGGAGCGTCTGCCACTCAGTTTTGGGAACTTGGCAGAGGCTGGGAGCCAGGGTCCAGCTGCTTCTTACGCAGGCAAGAGCTCGTCCTTATATGATGGGCTGCCACGTGGCACCCAGCTCTCAAGTGGCCATGAGCTCTGGTGTAGTAACTTTGGCTCAGAAAGCCCCTGTGCTGCTGGCTCCCTTTGGCAATGTAGCATATTACAGCTCGCTACAGCATTTCAAATGCTGTATACGCATCCAAGACTGTCTTTTTGACTCTGTTGAATTAGTCAGGAAGAGATAAAACTTGTGTATAGACAGACCCGTAAAGTGAACTAAAATAAACTTTGTTTCAATTAAAGGAAGGTATTTATACTGGTTTTATCTACTGGTTTAATAACATGATTTAAAATCACATCTTCAGCAGTGCATGGACAATTTCATTGTGCAGACCAGCTCTTAGTCATAGCAAAACTTCTTTAAGTCAGTGGCTTGGGACTGAGAACTCTCAGATGGTACTCTGATGTGGCCGCTATTTTTTTTTTTCTTTTCTTTATTTCTTTGTGTGTGTGATGCATGTTTTGTAAAATGAGGAGACTGTAAAGACAGCTAATGCTTCTGCGCCCCAGTTTCTTTGTTGGTATAGTGGGAATAGTACTTCCTGTCCTAATGTTTGCTCTGCAGTATACTTAGATCCTTTAGCAAAAGGCGCTATGTAAAATGAATAATTGTTAGACTGAGATCCTAAATGTGGCATTGATGTGACTTGATTTTTGAGGGAAGATGTTTTCCTGGTAGTTCTTCTCTGTCGTCTTCCTTCAAGAGTGGCAGTGATTCCTCACAACGTACTTAATTCTGTCTACTTCGCATCTCCAGTTTTTGTACCGTGCAGCAGCTCTGTTTTAAGCTCTGCTGCTCCCCAGCTGCACTTCATCTGCTTGCATGGGGCAGCGTTTGTGCCTTTGGGAGAGGCTATGTATGTGGGGGACAGTGAGGCAAGGATTTCTGTAGCTGCTGTGCTACTGTATGCTCTGTTAGTTTGATCTTCATTATCACAGTAGGATTTACCTCTTCCATTTATGTAATTAAGTTTGAAGCATAGAACAGAAGGTGATAAGGCTCAGGGGGATCTTATCAATGTGTATAAATGCCTGATGGCAGGATTTAGGGAATATGGAGCCAGGCTCTTCTCTCTGGTGCCCAGTGAAAGGCCAAGAGGCAATGGATACAAATAGAAGTACAGGAAACTCCATTTAAACATACTCTGAGTACAGTCAAACACTGTCACAGGCTGCCCAGAGGGGCTGTGGAGTCTCCATCCTTGGAGGTATTCAAAAGCCTTGACTGGTCAGGATCCTGAGCAACCTGCTCTGGCTGACCCTGGATGAGCAGGGGGTTGGGCTAGAAGATCTGGAAGGGGTTTTTCTTTCAACTTCAGCAGTGTTGTGATTCTGTAACAGGTATTGTTCATCGTAATAAGAGTTTTCATTCCTGCGCTTTAGTGGTAAGGCTCTTCAAGACTCAGAATATAGAACAACTGCAGTTTTTGTGTGGATAAAAGCTGAAGAATGATGACCTTAAAGAAGAAAGAAAAAAAAAAAAAAACCAAACCCCAAAATATTGGTCATAGTCATCCATTCAGGGAGAAAGTGAAGAAAGATGCATCTTAAGTTGCTTAGTTGTTGTATGGTAGATGGCTAACAGTAAATATTTACTTTAAGCACCCCTGTAGGTTTTCTTTTTTCCTGTGATTGGTGAATATTCCTCTCCAGTGAGTATGACTTCGGAAATCAGGTAGGACTGGTACATGAGTAATTCACAAATAAGAAACCCATTCCTTCCCTGTCTGGGTCAAGTAAGTTTGTCAGCTGATGACTGATGTAAAAACAAACGATGACTATGTAGTCATCAAAAGTCATTTTAGAGTCACAATCTATGTAGTCCACAGCAGAATTAAGTAACCAAGGTACTTACGGTAAGTTGGTGGTAATTTTTAATAACTCTGGAAACTGGGCTAAGCTAGTTTGTTTGTCCAGAGGACATGTGCCTCAAGCAAAATCAGTTGTCATGCTTTGAGTAAATTTAAAACTGTAATATTTTATTGTGACTATATGGAATTTCAGTGGGAGCCACTGGCTTTTGTTTGGTAAGATTTTAAATCTTGTTTAATCTTTGAGATACAACTTGGTTCTAACAGAATATGGTGTTGTCTTAGTGAACTCTTCTGTTTGAGGTGAGCGTGGCTGTCGTAAAGACATGTTGGGATCGCAATCGAAAGGACAGCAGTGCGTATGGTTTAAGAAATCACAGGTTTTTAGTAATGCAAAACAGCTGTAGCATCTCTTTCATGCCACCTTGAAATAACTTGGTAAAAACTGACTTGTTAATGGTGAATTCTGTGTTCATTTAAGATGTTGATATGTTTTAATAGGAAAAAAAAAGTAAGTGGAAGTCCAACCAGGCTTTATTGTCTGTTTTATAGTGATGTCCAAGCGAAGTGATTTTTGCTTTTTCACATCTTTTGTCTCTAAATGTGATTTTTATTGATATAATCATTAATCTTAAAATATTTTCTTTTTTTCTTTTTTCTTTTTTCTTTTTTTTCCAGTGGGAAGAGATTAGTGGTGTTGATGAGCATTATACTCCAATCAGAACTTACCAAGTGTGCAATGTTATGGATCATAGTCAAAACAATTGGCTGCGAACAAACTGGATTCCGCGCAATTCAGCTCAGAAGATATATGTGGAGCTCAAGTTTACCTTGAGGGACTGTAATAGCATCCCTCTAGTTCTGGGCACTTGCAAAGAGACCTTCAACCTGTATTACATGGAGTCCGATGATGACCATTTGGTAAAGTTCAGAGAGCATCAGTTTACAAAGATTGACACCATTGCGGCTGATGAGAGCTTCACCCAAATGGATCTTGGGGACCGAATTCTCAAGCTCAATACAGAGG
>NW_009260608.1:1440979-1458462 GCF_000687185.1 Egretta garzetta
TGTTGCCTTAGTCTCGGTGCGAGTGTACTTCAAAAAGTGCCCTTTCACTGTCAAGAACCTCGCCATGTTTCCAGATACAATACCCATGGACTCCCAGTCACTGGTGGAGGTGCGGGGTTCTTGTGTCAATCATTCCAAGGAGGAAGAGCCACCCAAGATGTATTGCAGTACAGAAGGAGAATGGCTAGTGCCCATAGGGAAGTGCTTGTGTAATGCTGGCTATGAAGAAAGAGGCTTTGCGTGCCAAGGTAACAATGCGCTCCATGTTCATAGTTCAGTTATTAACAGGGGCTTCACTTTATGTCCCTACTCTGTGTATTGGGTCATGTTAATTTTCTCCAAATTCTTGAGAGAAATAAATTAGTGCATAAAATTACCATGAAAAGTAGGCTTATTTAATCTGTGTAAATGATATAATTTGCTAAAACTGGTAAGGGTTGACAACTGATTTTTAGTTATTACAGTATGTAGCAAATCTAGTCTCTCTTACCACTCTTGGACTTTCTTTCAGCAGATTATAGTTTTCTCAAATGTATTCTTTGTGTCTTTTGGTGTGGTTTTTTTAAACTTTGTGGTTTGGAGCAGATTATAGTTTTCTCAAATGTATTGTTTGTGTCAAAATACTTGATTTTTTGGTGTGGTTTTTTTAAACTTTGTGGTTTGGTGTATATTTGCTACTGAGCTATGTTGATTAATTGGGATTAGTCAGAAAGAAACAGGTAACATTGTTTCAGGTAGCATAGTTCTTAAATGTAGGTACGTTTGAAAAACTAGTATTTGAACTTCAAAATTGCATTTTCACGAGTAGTCATGTATTTAACTCAAAAGAATTTTCTCCAAAATTTTGGATTCTGCAAACTGTGGTTATGTGAATGCTCCCAAGAACAAGACTACCCCAGGGACTTTGAGGTTTTCCAGAAACGGTCTTATAAATGTTAGAGAAATGCATATTATATTTACCTGATTTTAATATCAGCCAAAATGACGTTGGTCTACATTTTGCTTTTTACAAAAGTACATTATGAATTTTTTGGCTAATTGAATCTTTAAACCTCTTTTCCCAGAGTGCCTTACAGGGTGCTGGCTGTGGCAAAAGGGTCTTATGCTAAATAATTAAATAAAAGGTAAACAGGAATATCTAGAAACACCATGGATGGAAGGAGTAGTAGCTGAGGTATTTACTGTGGGGTGTTTGATGCGTATGTGTGTTTGTGTACATGTGCATATGTATATAACCATAAGAACAGAAATTTAAAGTATTCTGGACCTGGTTGAGAGAGCACCTATTCCTTTCTCATTGCTCCTACAGCAATCTTCATGTCAAAGAGGCAAGTCCTGGGGAGCTACTAGGAGCCCACCAAAACCACAGCCAGGTCATTGTTAAAACTGTTGCTCTGATTAAGGTGACAATTTCTCAGAAAATGCCAGGGAGGTGTGGGAGGAAAGGAGTAAGAGTGCATTTTGTTTGGTTTTACTTTTAAGTAGATTTTAAATTGATTTTGCCGTCAAAATAAATCGAGGGAGTGGAGTCTTTTGAGTATGCTTTTCTGCAGGTAGATACCGATATTAAGAAAAACAAGTAAAACTCTTCTGTTAAGAGCTGAATCCAAGAGAGGATATTTTATTATTCAGAAGTGCTTTCTCTGAGGCCTCCTATAGCTACACTTAAAAATGCTAAAATGTTAGTGATACTCTTTAAACCACTGTATACGGTCTTCCTTACTGTAGAACCTGCGTACTTGTAAATGGTGGAAAGGTGTTGGTTTAGAATTTCATTTACACATGAGCACAAAAAGACAATCACTCCAGAAAGTGTCAAGCTACAATTAAGCAAAAGTTGAGCTAAATAAAGTAAATTGTTTTATTAAAAACAGGTCCTTGAATGCTTGGGGTAGGCAAGGCAGCTCCTACTGAGTTCTGCAGGTATTAGGAATGAGTTCACATCCATGCGTGAGGATATCATAAATGAATTGGAAGGCATAAAATCAGACCCTAGGACTACTATATTTTTCTTTTTTTTTTTTCTTTTTTTTTTCTTCCCCAACGCTGTTTTTTTTTTTTTTTCTGACTTACTCACCAACTGTTGATCAGGGAGTGATGTGATATATGATGAAACCATTAACAACAATGACAGATCCTTCTGGTTTATTCTGATTTAATGTATAATGTTCTACTAACTTTTGTTGGAAGTCCTATTTATCAAATATTTTAAGTGGGGTGTGATTGAAGTGGCACTCTAGAAGCATTCAGTGATTCAGAACCTCCCATTTGTCTGCATCAGTAACTCAGCAGGAGCTGGAAAGCTCAGAAAAAAGTTCAGTTTTGACCTTAGGCTTAAGGTTGCTCCTGCATCTTTCCTTTTCTTTTTCTTTTCCTTTTCTCCTTCTCTTGCTCCTTCTTTTAGGCTGTTGGGGCTTAAGGGTGGGGGTGGGTTTTTTGGTGGGTTTTTTTGGTTTTTTTGTTTTTGGGTTTTTTTTTGTCAACAAAAGGGCAGTAGAGGCAGAATTGTAGAGTCTAAAGAAGATCCAAAACGGTGTTACAAGTATGGGCTGCAATAAAGTCATAATTTAAGGAAAAAGTGATTCAGCAGAAGAGTACTAAATAATAGAAATTCTTATCTTCACTGTAGTTGGAAACATTCAGCAACTTAATGTCTGTCACTTCTTGAGCCTACATTCAGACTGTTTCTGTAATGCTGTTCTCAAAAACAATATCATTGTGCATTATCAGTTGTCTCTAATGATTAAAATGAAGGACCCTAATGGTATATGATCAGCCTATTTAAATTTCATCCAGAACAACTTTTCTTGGTACTTAGAAAAATATTAAGGTATAGTCATGCCCTCAAATAACAAAAATTGTAACATTTTCCACGATTGCTTCCCTTTCTCTGCATAACCAGGAAAAGATGACATAAGGCTCAAGACTTTTTTTTGTTATTGGTGTACATGTGCATGTAAAAAAATACATGTTTTTATAATGTATTTGTATCTAAGCTCTGAAAAGCCAAGATTGGACTATAGGCTTTACTCAGTGTACTGGTTCCTGTTGGAAAGATTATTGTTCTGTCCTGAGTTTTACCAGCTTAAAAGCATTTTACATGTATGATAGGTACCTGTTGGTCAGTTCTTTGACTCTTTAGTCAGGACCAGTTTTCCTGTGACCATCCTTGTCCTCATTATTGTGTGTGTGTGTGTGTGTAGAGATGATTTCTCAAAAGTGAGGTGTATGCCTTGCCTTGAGGAATTCTGGTCTTTGTGGTATACTGCTGGTTAACAGCTTAAGATTTAACGCCTCCTCTAGCAAAGACTTTTCCACCTGTTCAATATTTTGGAGTGAGTAGGCTTGTGTAAGGTAAGGGAAGACGTGTCGGGGAGCATGTTGGAAAAGCCACTCTTTCACACTTTTTTTCTCCTTAGCTAATACGTATGTTTGTTAACTAATATGGTATGTGTCATCTGCTCTAGACTGTTTGTTATTACATCTTTGTTAGCACTTGCGTCATAGTGGTCCTGTCTGTTTAATCTTATTGTAATATTTCATGCCATTATCTTCATGCCGTTTTGGCCAAACTGCATCTTTATAGCATCTCCACTCTTAGAATTGCTGTGTTTTAACTTGTTTTAAGTAGCAAAAAACCAACTGGCTGGAACTGCACTCTGAACCTAATGCTTTCTGATAGTCTCCATGCTATTCCTCAGTCAACGAGGATAACTCACCTTTTCCATTTGTTCCCCATCAAACAGCCACAGTAGATCAGATCAGAGGTTTATCTGCCTTAGTATTCTTTCTCTGACAGTGGCTAACAGCAGATTCTTAAGGAAAAGGATGAGAAACTGTATAAAGTGCTGCTTTACTGGGTATTCCTTTCAGCTTCAGCCAGTCAACTGTTGACTTCTTAAGACATAAGATACATCCTGTAAGAAAAACTATGTATAATAGGAATCAGTGACCTGTCACCTGTTAATCTATCTAGTTTTTGACTCATTTATTTAGCCTCTGTAAGTTTTTATGGTACTGAATGCTATAACTCGTCTTATGTGAAAAATCTATCTTCTTGCTGTGCTTAAGCCCTCAGTTTTATCAGTTGGCTAAGGTTTTCCTTGTATATTGGGAAAAATAATTGCTCCCTTTTCAGCTTCTCTGTTAACAATTTTCTAGATCTCTTTCATATCTAATATCTCACTTCTAATACATATTTTCCCAACTCCCTCTCTCTAGTGGTGCCTTCTTATTTGGAGGACAGGCTCATTGCTCCATACCTCTACTCATCCTTTTTGACTGTCTCTGTACATATTCAAAGTAAACAATCTGATTTTTATGGAAAGGTCAATGAGGCTTGCGCACACTATTTAAGTTGCAACTACACCAGGAGATCACGCAGTGGCGTAGTGTTTGGAACAGCCCAAAGATCAATAAAAGAAAAGGAGCATTCACATCACCTGCCCAGTGAGTGATTTGTATGTGGAGAAGCTAGGCTCAGTTTTGTTTTGAACACTACAGAGAGGAAAGAGATCTCACGATGTGAAGGTTGGTTAGTTAGGGTGTTAGTATCAAAATAAATGGGAAAATGTAGGCTAAATGTTAGAGAAAATGTCTTTAGTTCTGTAATAATCTGGAAGTCTCCTCGGAGAAATAATGGAAGCCTCATTTCCAGAGATGTTTTTTTTTAAAAATGCAGTAACCAGATGATAAAGGGAATCCTGCACTGGCAGGCTTGGGACTAATAAATCTCTTCCATCCTGAATGTGTCTAGTCTGTCGTTGGTTTATTTCATGCACGTCAGAAAGACTAGCTGTTCACAGAGGACAGTATTTTTCATCATGATATACTCGGCTAGCACACATGCAGTGGGCAATTGTTTATCCATGTGGGAGCAGGAGTGAGCTTGAATGTTCTTCTGAATGCTTCCAACAGGTGACCCTTTAGACCAAAACCAAGCTTTGTGGGTCCAGTTATCAAATGGGAAATTAAATCGGTGGGCTTGAACAGAACGACTCGAAAAGCACAGAATTATATTTTCTGCATGCTGTCATTGCAAGGTATAGTTTCTAAATTTTAGTTGCTGGAATTGAGTAAGTCTGAACTGTAAATTTCCTATGTAATATTATCTAATAAAATTGTAAGTTTTAACCACAAGCGACTGACACATTTTCTGTAACAAAGCCAGAAGAAAAAAAAGAGAATGTAATCCAACAGTCCTTCCTTATGTCTATAATTTAATCCAACAGTCCTTCCTTATGTCTATAATTTTAGCAATTAATCAGGTGGATTGAATGGGAGAAAAGGGAGTAAGGGGTAAGGGAGGGAGAGGTGAAGTTCACCCACTGTGCCTGGTTATTGCAAAAATGACTTCACAAAATTTCCCCTAACACTAAATTATTCAATCCTTCAGGTTGTATAGTGAGCATATCCTAAATCATTTTCTCTCTCTGAGTTTATGGAGATACGAAAGGAATGCCATCTGTGGCTGCTAAATCTGAACCATCACACACATTGCTTAATTCTTTCAGTGGAATGAATGCTGTACTTGAGATAAAAATATGTAAAACCTCATTAATACTAAGGATGAAAAACATTTCTCTAGATTTCTATTTATTTTTCCTATGCTTTAAATAACCATTTTGTCTCTGCACAAGTAAATATACTTTTTATTTGCTTATATCAGTAGATAAAAGATAACTTTACACGTAAAGAGAAAAAGATACTGCGAGGAACTACTCGACTTTGTGCAAGTGAAAACAGATGGAAGGCACAAGTGCTTGCTGCAACTGCAAAGACACTAGCATTTTCCATTGGAAATAGCCGAGTGGTTTGGATGTGTTGCTTACACTACAAAAGTGTGTGGGTTTAACTCTTCGGCTCTGCATAGGGACAATTGCATTTAATAAAATGTAGGAACTGGTCATGTGATACATCATATCATATAATAATGGAACTATTGAGAGAGTTTCCTTTTACCTGATATCTGAAAAAGGTAGGGATTCACATTTTTTAAAGTAGAGGTTTGATGTGTATTTTTTTTTCCTTCGGTTTGGAGCATTGTTTTGATTTTAAAAAGCAAGAGAGATGCTTTTTGAAAAGGAGTCTTAATCTTTCAAGCTAGTAAACTAAAATGACAGCAGCTATAAATTATGAATCACTTTATTTGTAAAATATTCATTGTTTTCATCCACTTTATATTCTATAAGTACATAAACAGAGCACACAATGAAGGATTTACTTTCCTGCTTAGAATTTACTTAACTCTAACAAAAGTTATGTCAGAGATATCCAGATGATTTTTAATAGAGGAAGAATTATGCTACACTGAATGCTTCAGAAAGATCACAGCCAATTTTTTAATGTAACATTTTCTGACTCTTACAAATTTTGAAAATATTCTATGATTTGTCAGTCATAAGCCATAGATTTAAAATGCACGTTTTAAAGGTAAAATTTCTTGGGCAGAATCTTACAGCTTGTGAGCACATTTGTCACATCTTAAGCAAAAATTGAAAAGAAACATTCCGAAATTACTAGAAAAGAGATTTTTTTGATATATTATACAGATTCTCAAGTTAGAAAAGTGTGCTTTCAGTGCTCTGTAGTTATTTGAGAAGAATCTTTACCAAATTTCTTTCAGATTGGGATAGAAGTATTTAAACAAAAACATGATTATAAATATTTATATAAATATTACAAAATTTTCTATTAATTGAATAAATGAATTTTCTATTCATTTTTTAAAGTTCAGTGGTAGGAACCTAGTGTTAGTGTTCTTTAAAAAAGCTTACTAATACTTCTCTCCAAGTTGTTCAGTGCTACAGTGTCATCATATGACATAATTAGGTAATTCGGAATTGAATTTTTGCATTTGAAACCAGTTGGGAAATGGAAATGTTCACTCAGACAACTTAATACAGTTGCACTGTGTGTTTGTTCAATCCAGATCTCTTACCAGTTTAAAGGTGGTGCTTGCTATGCCACACTGTGTCTCTTTTGGCAATTTCTTCCTTGTTCCCTCACCTGTTTTTCAAGCAATGAAAATCCCTCCCCCCCCAAACCTGGACAAAAACCCCCCAACAAACCCTCCCCAAAGCAGTGGAATATACTGGATATTGACCCAGAGTCTCTACAATGTAACAAATATGTGTGAGACATTTCCCTTCCTCTTTTTAACATAGACATTTTCGCCTTAGTTCTCTGATGTGTGTATGTTCAAGGCCACTGCCGTTGAATTTTTGTGCAGGGTTTTACTGCAAATATCTTACGGATGTCTATTACAGAGAATCCTAAGGGATCTTGCTGGCATTTCCTTAACCTTTTCATTTTAATGGCTTCGCTTCTTTGGAGGCTTTCAAAAGATTAAAAACTAAATTAATAGTATCATCCTGAGCGTGTTTTGCTTGTACTGTCTTTGGTGACTTTCAGTATCAGCTTAGCTACGAGCTGCCCAAAGATCGCATTGCCGGCGCGAATTCATGGAGCGCACGCTTTTTCCATCGGTTTCTCTGCCGCTCGCGCCTGTGCACGGAGCTATTTGACAATCCCTTATTAGTTCCAGAGTGGAACTTACAAAGGCTAACAGGGGCTTGCATTACAACTGACAGCTGGTACTAGACTTTAATAGAGAGCAATTGTAGTGAGAGCTGTAAGTTTTGATCATGTTCGACGAAAATGCTCTTCAAGTAAGAACCATCTTGAAAGATGAGCACAAGACGACAAGAATCTTCTGTGTGTCTGCTGTTCCTCAGCGTGAAGCGCAAGATGTTGTCAAAACATGCTGTTGGCAGACATCTAAATAACCGGTAATTGATAGCAGACTTTATTGAAAGAGTTAGATTGCAAAAGTATCAAAATCGGCTGTTTCTTTGGGTTACAAACTGAATAACAAGGGTTGCATTTGTAACATCTCCTTTTCTTTGCATTTGAGACTGCAGTTTTATTCTCGATAGCACAACAGTAACATAATAACTTGGACTTCCCGCAGTCTTTTTAGGGAGGGAAGATGAGAAGTTCGTCGCCTAGAATTTGTTTGTAGCTTCAGCTTTAAGTACCTGCCTGTGTCCGATACCCTGACAAGCGGCGTAGCCCTTGCGCTAAGGCAGAAATAGACCTAAACAACGACAAATCCTTCGTAGGTCAAGGAGGCGAACTATTTCACTGCCCTGAATCTGTGGGTTCAGCGGTTGTCTACTGTAAGGTTAAAATTTGATGTGATAATTTAGAACAGCTGCTCTTTGACAGAAAGATTCACTTTCAACAAGGGAAGGAAAAGCCATATGGTAAAAGTTGACGCTGCGCCAAGCCTGGATAACTGCAGAAGTGATACAGGACAGTTCTCCTCAGCAACGTGGCTGAAATAATGCATTTTTACTTGCCATTGGTATTTCCAGTCTGTATGCTTTTTTGAATCGTACCTTATCCCATGATACTTCCTTTGTAGTTATTTTTAAATATTTTTTATTAGTAGTAGTAGTAGCAGTGATTAAGTGACAGAAAAGGGTTATGGGCTTTAAAAACATACGGTTTGTTCAGAACTGTCCAGGCCACTTTTTGTGCTGTAAAAACATATCAAAGCTTCATACAACAATTGCTTCGAAATTTTCCACCAAAATGACATGCATTGTTAGAGGGGATGTCCAATACCTGAGTTCATATGCTTTTAGCAGAGTATTTAAGGATCCAATTGAGTCACACTGCCCTTTTACATGTACTTAAATCATAGTTAATTGAGCATGTGAATAGCATGAAAACTAGTGAAAGTAGTCATTTACCATGCTCAGCCTAAGCCATAGTGGTCAGTTTATATGTAGGAGTAAGGTGGTCATCAGGAGTTCAAAATCCTAGGAAAAATTCATTTGTTCTCCAATTTGGAGGGACCATTTTTTCACAAAAATTACTTCTAGGTAAAAAATACGTAGACTCTCTTCTCTTTGATTTGGCAGATACTTTTAATGGAGACACAAGTAACAGAAGAAATTACTCAGAAGTACCCAGCTCTTAACTCCAAGAAATACCAATAAACAAGTGACCAAAAATCTTCTACCAACAGTGTACTTAAATCTAAGAATGCATCTTTTTTTCTTGTTCTCCCTCTATATAATGAGAATGTGGCACAAAATTGTTGTTGAAGGAAGAAAAAAAATTGTCTTTCATTCTCTTAGGAAAAAAAAGAGAAAATTTCCAAGGTGATTATTATAAAGCAGTAAAATATGTTGAAATGGTCATCTGTTAACCAGCTGAAGTAAGAAAAGACATAAAGTTTGGCAAACGTATTAAAGTCAGATATTAAAGATGGTCTTTGATGTTTTGCAACCTTATACAGAGTTCACTCACACAGGGTTTGACCTAACGTGAACAGTCCCTTCATCTCTGTGGAGATAATTCTAAGATTTAGGTATGCATGTGTAGAATTGTTCTATTCATAAACGTATTCTGTAGCATTTTTTTAATGTCACATTAATAGTAGGAGGCTGTAAATACTGTAGGATACAGTAAATAAGAATTTCTCGTTAGCTTTCATATTGAATGGAATAATGTAGTCGTTATTATACAAATAAATACAGGCAAATTATTCAGTAGCATGTAGTTCCAGTTTAACAGGGGCATCTCCAGCTGCTGTAATGTGCTGCTTTAGATTACAAAACAACTTGAATTCTCTGAAGGTCTAACAGGATATTTTTTTTTTCTTATTTTGGTAATGCGATCCTAATACTGAGATGACAGGTATGGGCAGTTATTTTAACAGGCTGCTCTTCAAATCTGTTCTAGGAATTTCCAGGTTTTGCTCCCAAAAGAATAATACGGAAAACTAAAGCAGGGCTGAGGGATTGTGACTTGAAGTGAAGTCAAGGTGTATTAACCATGAACGTGAGATCACCGTTCCAGCTGTAAAACTGGTGTTCATCCTGAAAAAAGCATAGGAGTTGGGTAGGAAGCAGGACAGATTAGCAGAAGAAAAAGTTCAGAAATCTCAGTTGGCCACGGCTAATGAACCTTCTGTTTCATACATTAATAGACCATTCATTAAGCTGCCATTTTGATAGAGCGTGTAGCCTCTCTGACTTCTTTGACTGTGAAGCCGGGGTGTCCAGAGCTTTCACCTCAAGGCCGTATGAATATGTATTTGTTAACACAGGGGACGGAATTAGAAAGACATGTAATTGCTACTTGTGCATGACCTTTAATAAGCAACGATGGTCTTGTTTCTCACACTGCGTGTGGGGGATGAACTGGCAGTGAAATTAACAGTAAAAGGGGAACCAGCTTCTATATCTTTTCTCTGCCTACACTAATCACGGTGGGTGGTGGAAGAAAGCAAGCTAAAGACGTTTTTTTAAAAGGGTAAAAACAGGAAAGAGAACAAGGAGAGAGAAGAATGGAGGGGAAAATTTACCACGGTAAGTAAAATACACCTATGTCATTGTTTCATTAAACATAAATGCTGCAGATAGTATTTTTTTTAAAAAAATTAAAAAATAAGAGGGTCTTATGAGAAAGGGAAGGCTACTGATTTCAGTTCAGACAGGATTATGTTTTAATGGTGTCTTTAAAGGACGATGAGTATCTCTGTGCAAGTTTGCTCTGTGCCTAACTGCTAAAAAGATACTCAAGTTTCAGGGGGGAAAAATTGTGACCGTTTGAAGTCTTGCGTTTGGGTGTATGGTAGGCCTTGCATGGAATTGGTCTGCAAATAATAATAAAATTGTAACGACGAGTGTGTTACACTGAAAGATTTAAAGCCGCTCTGAACTACAGTAAACGGGGACACATCTCCCGTGTTTCAATGAGCACTGTGCAAGTGAAGTTGCAGTCTCCAAAAGATTTGTTGTTTTCTCAAGAGCCTTCCCTTCAAAGGAAAGCAGTGTGCAAATGGTCTGATTCTCCTCTGGCCAGTATTTAAAGAATATTTCCTTGACGTTTCTTTACACCGCCGGATTTTCAGGAGCTCTGAGTGTATATACCTAGCAGTCTCAGAAATTACGGAAACAACTTCAAAGCCAGAGGGCTGCGTCTTGTCCTGAACTACTCGATAGAGGGACGTGAGATAAAGCACTCGCCATTGCTCGGGCCTGCCTATAGTTTCCCTTTTGCAGGCATGATTCAGAGGTGGAGTTTGTCATCCGCATCCTCTGGGGGCAGCTGCCTCATCCCATGTTGGTAGGCAGACCGCTGCGCTGGCCCGGGAGGAGGGGTGCGCTGGAGCGGGGCTGTGGCAGGGCACCTCCGGAGTCCTCCCCGTCCCTGCCCTCTCTTAGCCACTTGCTTACAGCAGCGGCGAGGAGGGTGTCGGGTGATAAACCCCTGAGAGGGCTGGAGGAAGAGGGTAGCAGAGGTTTTCGGGCTGAGTAGGAGTTCATCCTTGTTCGCCCCCACCCACTGCAGCCGTGCTGCTGATCCATTCTAATCCACAGCAAATCTGAAATGTGATTGTAATAGGGTTCGCATTAGTTTTCACTCAGTCGGAATTCAAGTTTTACTTCTGATTCACATTTGCAGTGTGGTAACACCCTAACCTTTTAATTCTTAATCTCTTCTCTGAACAAGTAGACCCTGCTGTTCCCCCCAAAAGTTAAATATTGGTCTTTTAGTTGAAAAACACACACAAACCTCCAAATCCTGTGGTAAAAGCAGGTGTTCAGGCACAAGTCTGTTTAGTATAGAGCTTGTTTAAACATGGATTAAGGGCTACTTTGGAACTGAGTACATTGTTTTTCTGTGAAATAATTACTTTGCAGGGCCGGTATGTTTAAATTACTGCCTTAAAATCCAGGCGTAGAATCATAGCATCGTTTAGGTTGGAAAAGACCTTTAAGCTCATCAAGTCCAACCGTTGCCTTCTAGCCCAAATTCTTTTATAATTAGGGATTATTTTACAGCCTGTCAGTTATCCATCTGGTGGGAAGCTTCCTTGACTATCTTGCGATCATAGCAGTCAAGATGTTACCTCACGGTCACATGTTAGCATCAGATCCCCAGATGTGCATCCCCAGATTGCACATCCACTGGGTTGAAACAACCATGCAATCTACAGGTGTTTTCTCCTTTTTATATGGCAGGAAATATTCTAATATATTACTCATGAAAGCAATGTAATGTATTCAATATAGGAGTGCATATGTGGTGGTGTAAGTAGTTTCTCTCTATTAGAGAAAGCAGTCCCAGGTTATAATTCTCTCAAAAAGATAGCAGAATAAAAAGCATACTGATTTGGTGATTGTTCATAAATTATTGTCTATTTGTAGTCTATATTATTTTCATACCATGCTTTAAAATTTCCACTATTTGGAAGGATGTTTTTCCCCCTGTAATGTAGTAATTTGGCTTTTGAATTGTTGCATCTTTCATTTTCCTCAAGCATTGCGTTGGCCATAGCTAGCAATCAGTTGTAGCTCGAGGATACTGATGCTTCTCCAAGTTGACTTTTCTTAGGGACCTTCGATGCCAGGTTCTGCTCCTGCCTTCTACATTAAATCTTTTTGCTAGGTTTGAGGGCAGGAAGGGGATTTTTACCTGGATCAGTTTGGTCAAATCGATCAGATTTTAAACCCCCCAGCCCAAACACATGTGAACACGAGTTTATGTAGTCATTGTACTGTGGGATACTTCTGATTTTGTAGGATTATTTGGGAGACTCTAAAAAATTCTTTGCTATTGCTGTGAGCTAGGACTTTGGAAATGCTCTTGACATCTTAGAGATTATGTGTTTTGATGTGGTTGTGGCTTTTGGTCTTTTATTACGGATTGTAAATCTGATCTGGGGCCTTGTAACTTGTTTTGTGGTGCCTGATGATGTGTTTTGTTGACTTTCTGTGGACTGTTTCTATGAGTTGAAAAGCCGACTGTACCCAAAGGTTGTTTTAACAGCAAACCAAAGAACAAATACAACGTTGCATACTGTCTCTGCAACCAATTTAGAAACACTTACTCTTTTTGGATAACGGTCATGTCCTGCAGTAATCTGAGGAGGTTTCTAGTTGAAGAAAAAGAAAATGTATTATTCTTTCCTTCCTGTACTAATTTTGAAGAAGTTTGGAGTCAGACGACCTTGACTATTACATACTTGAGACTCTGGGCTGTAAGCAGAATCATTCACGCCAGGTCCCATTAGGAGTTTCCTTTATGTCAAGTTGAAAACATGAAAAGGTGTGACGATTGCGATTTTGTATAGAGATCGAAAAAAAAAGTTTGTAAAGACAACTGTTGATGGAGGAGGTATAAAACGTTTTTGAGAGTCCCACTGGAGAGTCATCAAGAGCGCGCTTGCAAGGCTTTCATAACTTCTAATAAAGTGTTTCCTAAAAAATAAAGGCTTGTTTGTTCTGGAGGGGTTCAACTGAAAAGAAACTAGTATAAATGACCGCTGGCTCTGTGGCTACTTTTCCCCGAGGAGCGAGGACATGTGTGGGGAAGGCAGGGGGAAGGGGCTACGGTGCACACAACATGCCTCACCTTCTGCGTCAGCAGCTATTCATAACATCAAAGCATTCATTTTTTTCTTTGTTGTTGTTGACCTAACTTTTTACTTCACCGTCTCGTGCTGTGATGGACCTGCAGACCTTTGCACAGGCTACTTTTTTATCCTTGTCTACTGTGTTCCTGTTTTGGTAAGAGAGAGCGGGTGGGTAGTGAAAGCCAGCTTTCCTACCTCAAATAGCTGGCAGGCTGTTTGGCTGAGGATTGATGCTCCTTGCTGGTGCTCAGTAGGAGTCGGTGGAACCCGTGACAGAGACAGATGATGGCACGCTGGAGCCTGTCAGCTGAAAACGGCAGTGGCCTGAATGAGGAGGAATGCTTTCCTCATCAGCAAAGCTTGCTTTCACCTTCTCTAAAGGTGGGGCATGGGGGAATGGTTGCCTGGTGGAGTATATTTTTTTTTCTTCCGTCTTTACATGTTACGTGCAAAGTCTCTGACTGCATATAGGGGTTGCTCGTGCCGTCTGAAATCAGTTGCAAAGTTCCCATTGATTTGATGGGAACAAGCCGAGCGTTTCAAACAATAGGAAATTGGATAGATCAGCACATGTGGCTTTCTGATCAAATGCTACGCCTCTTAAATAGCAACATATCACTACAGTTAGGGGAAGCAGTACAATAAATCAGCAAATAAATTTGGTTTTGTATCCGTGAAATACCTTACAACTCAGATTATGAAATTTGCAAAGTTAGAAATGAATCAGTTGTTTAGCCAGTTTACTTAGTGAAGATCTTCAGCTCTGTCAGTCGTTCGAGCCCCCTTTGCATTATATTGTAATTTAAAATAAAAGACAGTTTGTGTGCTAATAATATTAGTCAAGTGGTATTCTTTTAGATTCTAGTTGGCTAGCCTCTATAACCAACATGAACATTTTGGTGAAGTATGTAACATTTGTGTGATACTAATTTAAGTGCATGTTACCCAGTTAGAAGACAAAAGCAATTGGCCATGTGATTTTACTAATAGCTGAAGTCCAACTTTCAAATGATCAATATAATAAACAAATATGTAGTTAAAGATGTTCTTTAGTAAGTATTTAATCTAAAAATAATGTCTTACAAAAAAAAAAAAGCAGCAGCTGAGCTTCACCAGCACAAATATTTGCAGTAACCGTGTGTAGATCTAACTTGGTCCAGCTTAAACTTAGGTTTGAATGTAGATAGATACATACACACTGGTGTTTTTACAAATCTCATTATTCAGGGTCCATTTTTGCCAGCTTTATGTATACTGGGTAATTGTAAAAAACTTAATGGAATGTTTGTATATCAAGGCTTTTTAAAAAATAAATATTTGTTACCAGTTACAAAAAATATCACCAGTTGCCCACACATCTCTTGTACAGAAGAATTATGATAACCTGAAGGCTTTGTTTTTATTGCTTTTGGGTTTGTATTTTACAGGGGCCTCGTGATCACAGTTTCATTATAGCTGTGTGCATGAAAGATGCTTCAATTAGCAATATACTGAAATGGTCTGCAACTGTCATGCTCCTTCCCTGTAATGTGGGAATTTGCATACATTCACAGGACCAAACTTCCAGCATGCCTGAGCGCTTTGGGTCTGGTGTTCTGGGTCAAATAAATCCTTTCAATGCTTTAAAAGAAAAACTGACTTTTTCCCCCTCCTTCTGTCTTGATATATATTTTCTCTCTGTCATACCTAACCATGTATCTCTGTTCAGATATGTATAAATACATAGGTACATCCCACAAAGAGAAGAACTGAAAGTCTGGCCTTTATTCGCTTTGCATGTCTTGAGAGAGTAATTTATAAAATACGGGACGGAGAGATTTATTTGAAAACATATGGAAACCATGGGGGTGAAGCCTGAAGAGGCTACTTGTCCCAGCATGGGACGCTCCATCTTAACCTGAACAGAAGCTGCTGGATCGGGCTAGATGACCCCATGCTGGGGCTGGCAGCCTGTATGAGCTAAGCTTGGTGACCAGGGGACCGATTTGGCTCGCAGGCCACTGCTGCCACATAATCCATTGCCCTGTCGGTAATGCCAAGTTAACAAAACTTGCAACAGAGGAATTTCACCTAATGCAAGGTATCTTAAAAAACAACTAAAACCATCTAAAAGCACATAGTGCTAATGCAAAAAGAAATTGAATTTACTTGAGTTTAACTGAACTGATGAATTTTGGCCTAAATAATAATTTAATGCTTTTAAATGGTGGAGGTCTGTTTAAAAACTGTTTTAAAGACTTAGCTACCAAGGCATATGCAGTGAAAAGGATCGAAACTCAGCGAGAAAATTAAGTATTAGTGTTATTTAAACCCCCTTGCAGCTCCAGTGTCTGTAGCCAAAAAAATGTTTGTTTGCCTGGGCTTAATCGGAACTGTGATTCGGTTACTTTTTTAACAGCTGTTTTGGTTTTTCCTGAGAAAAGCTCATAATTCGTTATAGAGCACTGCTTTAAAAATAGTTATTCAACTAACACAGTAAATTACCATGATCTGAATGGGTGGCTTTTGTTCATGCTTTATACTTTGTGTCTCCTCAGCTTCGTTCGCGAATGTTACATGGTGGTTTTTTTAATGAGAGCTGAAATATTCTCTTTCTAAGTCACAGACTCTTGCTTGCTCTCTTTCCTTCATTCTGCAATAGGAGTGCTTTCCCTCGCATGCCGGATCCTGGTAGGCTTGCTGCGCTGAGGTGCTCGCCCCATGGTTCTGTCCCCCTTCAAGGGCGGGCAGCGCAAAGCTGCCCCCGTCCCTCTGGGGAGGCAGATTGATGGTACCCATGGTGGGGGGAGCCTGGGTGATCACATCCCCGGTTCTGCTGATTGTGCAGGGAAAAGGGGCTACCTCCCCTGCCACCGCATTGTCGAGCAAGCAAGTTTTATACAGGATCTCATCCCTCTTTGGAAGGGGGGGGGAAAGGAAGGCTCTTCTTAGTACTTGGTCTGTATGCATATAGCCGTGCAGCTGAAGGTGTTGGCGCCAGCTGGTTGAGGGTGCTGTGCTTTGGTCCTGTGCTGCTCCTACTCTGCTCCACACCTGAATTCCCACCTTCACTTCAGGGTGGATCTTCTGGGCTCTCCTGCAAGCTCCTCTGTGACTTGTCTCTCATAACCTACTTTTTATTTGCTTCCTGCCTTCTTTCTCGTCTTTATACCCATTTCCTTCCCCCCCCCCCCCCACCTTTTCTTTCTTCAGTGTCCAGTGGTCATACACCTCACCCATACTGCATAGGTTTTCTTGACTGTTGATATGACCTTCTCTTATCACCTGGATTCAAATGATGCTCAGGAACTGGCTGGGTGCAGCTCTTCCTCTTCACTCAGGAAAATCCTTGCTTCTAGCATTTCTGGTAAATGTACCCATGGGGGCTTTGCTAGGGGAAGATGACTCTCCATGAGTAGTGTTGATTATTACTTTCTGACCTCCTCCACCATGTGCTGTTGTTGTTTAAAGCGTGTTAAAAAGATTACTGTAGTGCAACTTCTGTCAGTGTTCGGAGAGCAGGTCCTTCCTGGTACAGGAACCACCGGTCTGCTGTTTCTCAGACCTGATTGCAGGTTACCTGCTTTGGGGTTCAAAGTTGCATGCTAGAGAAGTCCCAGTCTCAGGAGCTCTTTCCTTGATGGGCTGCCCTCCTGTGCTGTCCTACATTGGGCTCGCCTTCGTCCCAGGCACGCTGGAGCTCTGTGCTGGGGAGAGGGTCAAGGACTGTGATGATACCGGTGTGACCCACAGGAAAGGGCTGGCAGCAATGGTGCTGTACAAATGCTGCTAAAGCAAAAACATCTGTAAGCTCCAAGGACTTGAGGGACATGGCCACTCAAAGAGGAGTGGGCATATTGCACCCCAAAAGGGTCTTCTGAGAGGCTTCATCCCTGTTAAGGGCTCAAGATACCTGTGTACTTCTTTTCTTTCTCTATTTGGTAAAATTGGCCTTCCATGTAAGCGGCCACAAAATTTGATGGTTGTAGAAAATGTTTTTTAGTGAAGGTGCACTAAAACACAACTTGATGTTCTGGAAATACTTTAACTCTGTTAAATGAGAAGT
>NW_009260608.1:1458473-1469929 GCF_000687185.1 Egretta garzetta
AAGAGCGTCTCATTCATATTTCATTGTGCTGGTGATTGTATTTGCGAAGAAGTCTCTTTGTTTAATGATCAATCAGGGAATTTAATTCATTAATCTAAAAGCACTCTGCAGCATAATAAAATATCATCTACAGTTTACAAATAGAGTATTAAAATAGGAAAAGATGCAGTTGCCTGGTCACATAAATCTCTCACCCAGTGAGAAACAGAACCCAGATTTCTTGAGTCTCATCTCTCTGCCTGCTTCGTGAACCGTGGCCACCTCATCACTGCTTGAGAATGATAAATGCCTCCCATTTATAAGCTCATATGCATGTTCTGGTAATACAGTAAACAATGAAGCCTTTCAGTATTAAGTGAAAGTATTCGCAAGAGGCCAAGCCTGTGGTCCTTTACGCAGACAAAGCTCTCGTCAGAATTTTGCTTTGAATGATTACTAGACCATGCTCATAATGTGTGTTTAAACCTTCTCAGGGGAGGAAAACTTCTAGCTTGAAACAAATCAGAAGTGAGCTTTTCCCCCCCGCCCCTCCATGGAATGAAAGCGAATAAATGCAGTATCACTGTGGATGAGATCATATGAGAAAGCCCCTTGCGACAGAAGCGAGCTGGCTTCTGTTGTTCCTAAAATGCCTTTCCTTGAGGTCAGTTAGTACGTTTAACTTGCATAGTTGGTCCTCCCGGTGACTTACAGAAGAGGCCTTGCTTTTATTTGCTCAGTAAATGATGTATGAAAGTAATGGGTGCTATTCCTAATTGCTGTTCTACAAAATAAGGCAAAAGTTTAGCGAAGGATCTCACATTTTGTGTTTTTGCAGGCACATTAAGTGGAGTTTCAAATCAAAGGTATTATTCTTAAAGGTCTTTTCCAAACTAAATGATTCTATGATTAATTTAGCTACTGTGTTCTCCAGGCTGCTACACTTTAAACATATAGAGATGGAAAGATTTATTGTGGACGGTTGTTTTAAAAAACAGCAATCACCACCTAAACCGCCCAGGCTTTACGAGGAAAGCATTCTGGAGGTGAAGGTACCTTAGAGTACTTTGATAATACAAAATAGAATAATAATTATTTTCTTCTCCCCTCCTCCCTCACGTAAATGGCCATCTATATTCTGAGATGAAACAACCTCTTCCTCTCGTCCTAATGGCAGGTTCATAGCTGCTTGTAAGAAACCGTAGCGTTTACATTTCTCTGTTTTCCTTTGACAATATAGTCTGTCTTTCATTCCTGTTGGTTTTGTCTTTAACCTTGCTACGTTTAGGTATTTTGTACAAAGAAAAATCAGTCGTTCAAGAAGAAATGAAATAAAATAAAACAAAGTTGAATGCAAAAGTTAGGACATGTAACACAAAGTACTTACAAAGACGATATTGAAAAAGGTTAATTCTTGGTGTTTTGGTTTGGGGTTTTTTTATTACTTCTTATCATAGTGAATTTGCTGAGGAATTGCCAAGCAGCTAAATGTTCAGTGGTGGGCTGCAGTGCTTATATGGGTCCCAGTTCACGGGTCTCTTGTAATCTTGCTCATGCCAGGAGCTTGTTAGCAGCCATGAGGGTTCTTTGAATGTCTGAATTTGCTTGTGTGTATGCATTTCAGAGCAGAGCTTTTTAGCACTTTGTACCTATCTTGAGTGTTTGTGCCCATATTTATATCCATGTAGCGTATACGTACATAATTGGTAGGGCTATGAAATGCCCTGGCACACGTTTGCACTGGGCTGTTTATAAGCGTGGCAGAGCACAATGATTTTATTGAAATACTGTATGCAGCCGTGAGCAGTCTTTCAAACTCTCTCCTTTCCTATCCATACAGAAGGATCGTGCCTTCATGCATATACTGTCATAACAGCTCAATGTTTTTTTTTCCAGCTGACAGTGTAGAGCTGGTGTATGTGTGGAATATGAAACAGGTTATAATATCAGAATCCGTGATTTAAACATAATTCAAAAAAAAGAGTATTTTTGAAATACCAGATGGTAAGCTTCCAGTAACCCTGTTTTTTTAGGATGGCATTCTTGGATTTGTATGCTTAGGCATAGATTGTTCATTTACTTTCTCACAGTCACCCAAATATGTATGCACATGCACACATCTTGTCAGTTTTGAGAAGGCATTTCAATCTTGATGTAACAGTATTTTTGAGCAGAAAATCGTTTGGTGAAGGATTTTCCAATCAGCTGTAATCTTACATGTCTGAGTAGCTTTGAAGTCATTCTGGTTTTGGAAAAGAAATACATTTCCTGCTTCAAATATTGAATCCTCTTACTGAAACCGTCTCTGTCCAAATATGAAGGGGAGCAAAATTCAGTCAGGGGTAACTTCCCAATTCGTACAAGTGTCATAGTTTTAAGTTGGTATAATTGGTACCATTAGTAAAGGTATCATCGGGTTTTAAAGTCAAAATTAAATACTAATGCCAGCAAAGCTTGATGTAAGAGTTTTATTTCCTGGGAAAGAGAAAATTCCCCACTTTCCATTGAATCCTCTGTTTCTATCCTAGGAGGACTAGGGTTAAGGCTGTAAAATTGCCACATATCTTTTACGTATATATAAAAAAAAAAAGTCAGATCCTTTCCATATATACGTGCTAAAGTGCTGGACAGCTGTATAGTGACTTCGATTTTTAGAAGTTTTCTTGTTATGATGTTTTCAAGCTCAGGCAATTTAGATTCTCAGTAATGAATAATTTTAGTTTTGCGGGTGACATGATACGGAAAATAACCACAATAAACATTTTACAATCCTCCAACTTCCTACACTACCAACTAGCGTAAATGATGCATAATATGTTAGGGTGTGGGGCAGTGCTTTTATCTTCCCATTTCTAGAGGACATGTGTCGTTATTTCCTTACTTTAACCTGTTTTATCATTGTCTTATTGCACTTTACATTATGGGCCTGCTTGTTGTGAGATGCTGTGGATGCTGGAAATGTAGATGGATTCAAAAAGTGACTATAAAAAATGACAGAAGAAAAATCTACCAAAGGTTATCAAATACAAAGGCACCTTCTCTGGCTCAGGAAGTCCCTTTCCCACAAATAGCTGGAATCCAGAAAAATATTCTGAGGAAGCATCAAAATATTTGCCTGGTTGCTATACTCTTGTCAGGCATAGGCAGTTAGAGATGGTCTCCAGTAAGGCCAGAAGTCTTGGTGGTGGTCTGGTCTTACTTGGTACAGTAGTTCTTGTAGTAGTTCTTACATTTATAAGGCTATTGGCTATGAAATTTTATCCTTAAGAAGCAAAGTAACCTTATTTGCAGGAAACTGGCATTCAGAATAAGCAGATGTGAATGCAAAATGCCTGTTGAGTAGAGAAAGAAGGGAGTAGTATAGGAGGTCTCTGGGCTCAGTCCCATTTTGTCTGTCTGTCTAAAATTAACTGATATTTTACATGCATACTGAATGCATCATATTCAGTGCCATGTTTCTTATACTATCACATACTGGTGCCCAATATATGAATATTAAAAAGGTAATATTTGGATCAACTCAGGTTTATGCTCTGAGTTTATGCAAGTAGCTACTCTTCCATTTACTCCGGTGCTGTCAGACCAGATCTAACCAAGGTTTGAATTCATACTTCCAACACAATAGATCTGAATTTCAAAAATTAGAAAGCAAGCCAACCCCTGGATTTTGTTGGTGAGTGGAGGTGGTGTATCTTGCATCAGATTTAATTCTGATGGAACTGAAACGTGCTCCTGTTGTAGAGATGTGTTTGATAAATAACTGCTTCATGTTGACAAAGCACCAGAAGGCAGGAAGGGTATCAAGTGAATCTTTATCAAACCTGTCAATATCTCAAAGTAAGATCATTTCCTTTTCCCTAGAGCTATGGCAGAGAGGTCTGAGGACAGTGAGAAAAATGTCTGTGAAGAGCCTAAATACTACTAGCATAGATACAGGTTTCTTAATATTTTATACTATTTTTCATTATTTTTATTGTGTAAGGAGCTTTACTCCTTCATTGGGAAAAAAAAAAAAAGGGTAAAAGAAATTTAAAAAATAGATTTTCCAGGTGATTAAACCATTCAGCAGGCTGGAATACCAGACCCTGGTGTATAGAGCTCAGTACTGGTATAATATTTTTTTCCTTTTGTGCCCTTTCTGAAGCAGCATAATTAATCAAAGCAGTATTTTCTACTAATTTCTGTGAAAAGTAATTTGCTTCCTCCTTGTCTCTCAAGTGACAGATTGCTGAAGTTGAACCTATGATCGGGCGCCTCTTCGACAGACAGTTTCATATTTCAGTGAATGTTTCCCCGGCCTGGCTGGCTTGATTTATAATAGCTGAGGTTAGTGTGAAATTAAAAATTAATTAATTTCAATGAATTTGTAATCAAGCCGACTGGCCTGAGATGTAGAGGTGCTAAGAGGTCTCCTGTCTGTCCCCGCCCCCCTCCCAAGCCAGCTCAGAGCACAGGACAGCTGGACAGGCAAACCTGGCATCTGAACATAACCCCCCTTTGGTCATGGGATGGGGACAGGGCTGGGCTTCATCCTGAAGCTGCAGGGTAGGGAGGAAAGTGCAACAGCTTGCCGAAATAACACGATAGCAGGGCGGTCACGAGGGAAGCCTCGGTGAGTAGTCGTCGGTGTGAATCTTGGTGTCTGCTGTTGCCCTCTGGGGTGCAGGTGTCTGGATGCACTTAAATACTTGAGGAACAACGTCACCGTTTTGAATACTTAGGAGTAATATGCTAGGCTATGTGCTGACCTGGAGGGCAGAAACATTTGAAAAAATCATTGGCTTTTTGAAATTAGTAATTTGGTCCTTACTGTGGCTCGCGGGTGGTGCTTAGCACTTCAGAAGCCTCTTCAGGAAAGGTATGTTTATGTAGGTCAGGTAAGTCATTTACACAAGCTACAGCAGAGCTTTGCATGCTGTGGAGTGCTCACTTCTGTCCTGTGCAAGCTATGGCCTCTTTCATGGCAAAGAAGTTAAAAACTCTCCAGTCAACAGTACAAAGACCCCTAAGTGCTCAGTGATGGGAAGTATTCTGTAGAGGAGTATGTCATAAATCTGACACGACACGACTGAATCCATCCTGGGGGGCGGGCGAAATAATCTCCTTCACAGCAATTCTTGTATTGTAGGGAGGTCATTTTCTGGAAACCATTCCTGTCAAGTGGTAATGTGTGAGACATAATGCACTAGTTCTTCATCAGCTCCTCTCTATTTTTGCTGTAATAGAGGAAGAAAACGGTAGGAACAGATACCACAGCACATTGCTTATCTCAATTGCTTTCTGAAACACAGTTGGGATGTATTTCAATGCAAGACGAGCAATTAGACCCCAAAACGGTAAGATACAACGTGTGTCCAACCTCCACTGAAACAGTAGGTTAAAAAGGCAAAAAAATGTGATACTGGCCTGATAAACATCCCTTTCTTCCCTGCTTTCACTTTCTGATGGCTTGGATTCTGATGATTTACAACTTCACAGTCTAGCTCTCCCGCTCTGTTCAAGAAAAAAAGCTTCCAGGAGAGAGGATTGTATTTTTTTGGATACAAAAACTTCAGTGAATTAGTAGTTGAGTTAGGCCATGTGATTCCATGGAGTATCTTTAACAATTTTAATATTAAAAGAAAAATGCTTTTTTTTTTTTTTTTTTTTTTTTTTTAGATATTCTAATTTAGGTACTTAATGAAGTTTTCGAGTTTGTCCCTGTCTGAGGGTAAAACAGAAGGGATGAATGAATGTGAGACTAATTTGACCAACTGAAAAGGTACAACTGGATTTGAAACAAACCTGTCATTGTAGTAACATTTGACAAAATATTAACTAATTGCTTGATTAAATGTTCCCCTGAGAAAAAAAAATTATCTATTGGCATTAGTCTGTATCAGGCTACAGATATTAGGCAGTTATGAGTAAATGTTTCCCTTACAAATTTATCTCTTCATGGATGGATTTCTATTGAATTTTGCTTCTCCCAGAGGACTGTGATTTGGCTCTCTGTTTTGAATAAAATTTAAATTGATCTGTTTGGGACTCAGTTCATACCTAATAGCACAGAGTCGTCTAGTGTATTTCTGATCTAAATTGAAATGGAAAGAGTAGATCTGACTCACAGGGATGCTAAACTTTTGTTATTGGTTCTGTGACTAGTAGGAATACAACCGTGGCTCTATCTGATCGGCTTTGAAGGTCACTTTAATTCTTTGAAGGCTCAGGACAAATGTATGCATTAATAAGTATCTCTCTCATCTTCACACTGTACTGCATTCATTTCTTTATTTAAGAATCTGGACAGACCAAGAAAAGCAGAGGAATAGTCTCATGTAAGATGCCTTTAGAAATAACTTAATAGCCAAAATATCAAAATATTTGTGTGCATGTGTGTGCACGAGTGTACATACCTAAATGTTTATATGTATGCACATACAACAATTTCACTAAAACAGTTGTGAGATTTCCTTTCTGTCGAAGGAAGGTAGGTTAGCTGGAGCAAAGCTGGTAACGAAGATGTTTTGCCTTCTCTAGAGTTGTTGCATGAAAGAGACACATTTTAAAATGTCAGTATGAAGTATTTTCTAACGTGTTATACCATAAATACTGACTCAGCTGTAATGAAGCATGGCAAATATAAATCCGTACATTTGAAGTTTTTACCTTGAGCTGAATAGTCAATCAGTGGCAAATACTCAAATGAGGTATCAATACATGGGATGGGAGGTAGGTAAAAAATAAAGATGAATGGATTCACTTTTTCCCCTCTGAGCATACTTGTGACAGACCCAAAACTGTTTGCTGCTTACTTTGTTTAAATGTTGTATCTGAATTTGTCCAGGCAGAACTGATGTGTCCTCAGCCACCAGCTTAGCGAGCTGTAGAAATGCAACCCAGCTGGGCTAGGAGCGTCATTTGGGAAGGACACGTGGTGTACGGGAATTAATCGGTGCTGCTTCTAGAGGGACATTTGGTGGACAGAACCACGAAAGGTCGCCTTCCCAGCTTCCACCTGCTTATCACAGTTAAAAGATACTTACTGAACCTACATAAAAATGAAAAATAAGACCAGCAATGCACACACATGGCGTTCTTAAAGGTCCCATAAGGATTTATCCCAGTATCTTTCACAGGTGTAGCGTGGCTTGCAAGTATGTGGAGATGAGGGTTTGTACTTGAAATGTTGCCATATATTATTATTTAAATGTAAATACACATATCTTTGATGTACTTTGAGATATATAGATTATGTTTTTGTTTAGTAGAGTAATATTTTTGCTATTAATGACAATGTCAGTTATAATTTTATTAACATTTATTTTGACAGTGTGCTTTTAACAGATATCTTATAAACACAGGGAGACAGGCTGCTTGCTTCCCTGAATGCCTTGCATCCTAGAATTTATTTTTACCAGCCCAGCATAACACAGAAATCCTGCAACAACATGAATTAGTGTTTTTCAGCATTTTGGGGGGATTTTCAGATCCTGATTTTTTTTTTTTTTTTCCCCCCCCCATTAGAAAATCAGATATCTATATAGTGAATTTAAGCTTGGCTGTGGGCTTCCTTTTCTTAATTAACTTTTGCAGAGTATCTTAGAAGTGGTCCAGGAACTATACGTTGAAAACAAAATGCATAAAATACAGAAGTGTTTTTATTTTAGACCTTTTTTTCCAGAAGTTTGATAGCTGACTCAGATCATAATACCTTTAGATTTTGACTGTATGTTTACCATATATTCCTGAGAACAGAAATGTATTGTTTTAAATATATTGTGCTAGGTAGTGACAAGAATTTAAATAACCAGGATTTTTGCAAGAGTGAGGAAAGCTGCCTGATCTGATTGTATACGAGTGATATTTGGATGAGATTTCAAATGTAATCTCAGTAGTTTGGGTTTATGCTTCCCACAAAGGACGCTTCACATGTCACATTGGAAAGAAGATTGAATCACGCCATGAGACTGCTGTTCCTAAACTGTTTAATATCCTAAACATTAATCCAGTAAAAACCACAGTAGTCCAAGCCTATCTTTAGCAGTTACTGCCTCTAGTAAATCACCAGAGTGAACCTGAAGTCTAGTTTTTGAAACTTAATGAGTTTTATCTCTTCTTATTTGTAAATAGAGTCAAAAAATACTTTGATGTGAGAACAATGGTTTCTTTATATGTGGGCTCTCAGTGTTGCTAATGAAATATTCTGTCCATATTAATTACAATGCTGTATTCGTTAACCGTAGGGCACGGACTTCCTTAGCTCTTATCCCATTTCAAGAATGCTTTGAACATAAAATGAGTATGTTTAAGATGAGCCTGACCATAATATTTTGAATAAATCTCCTCTCAAATTCATCTGGTTTAAGGAAACGTGGGAGTCTCTAGGGTGTTTTTTTCATCCTCCTCCAATACTGTTCCCAGGTGTCATTCAGTTATCCCCAGCGATAATGAAAGATTTATGTATTGACAAGTGTGGAGGTGAAACAGTGGTTAAAGCAGTGCTGCAAGTGATACTCCTGATCCCAGCAGGAGTTGCTGGCATGCTTGCATTTTTGGAAGATTTTGCAAAGTTTCCCCTTGTGAATAACCATAAATTATTTTCTAGAGACTTTTCTTGTGGAAGTTAATGTCACCTCCTCTGGCCTAGAGATTCCTGAGGTGCATAATAGAAGTTAATCCAGTACATTTGCGCTCAGAGGACCTGAAAGGTTTTTAGTATATGAAAAAAGAGGATTTTCAGGCTTATGAAATAAGAACAATTACCATCATATAATAGTTTGAATACTTCTTATTCCTTTTACTCACCACTTTCCTTAAGACAGAAAGGAATTAAAAAACCCTATCCAAACAAAGGGGGAGGGGGGAACCCCCAAACTTTTAAGGACTCGGAGTAAGTCTTACTTGCTGTGATTGTGCTCTAACTGCAGTTAGTCTCTCGAGAGCTGTAACATGGATTGAATTCATCAAAAAGAGAATGTGTGTTAGAAATGACCCTATGTATAATGGGGAGAGATCAGGTCCCGGTTTCATGGTGTATTAAAAATAAAGGCCAGTTTCAGGTGTCACATAGAAAGAAAAGAGGGAAGGCTTTTGGGGAGATTACAGAGTCAAGCAGTGATGTTATAAATAAGTGCTTGCCTTGATTAGTAGAGCACAGGCTGCACTTCCAAGTATTTGTGGTTTTGCATGAGCTTCAAAAGCCCTTGCTGATAGCAGGGAGATTTTCGGAAGAAAAAAAAAAAACATAAAGTGCAAATCATAAAAGTTTGGTCTGATTGCTTAAGAAATGAGGGTATGGTGGGTATCTTTAACATGTAGTTGAATTTCAGCTGTTCTCCCCAGTGGCATTTAAAAACCAGTGGCTATCATCCTACACTGCATCTCAGTAGCTTCAAAGGCAAGACTGTCCTCAAAGAGAGCCTGCACGTAGTGTATGTGTCTTGTTTGTTTTTAACAGTCAGGGAAGCTGAATTTATGATAATCTGAACTGCATGGGGCCTTTCATCCACAGATTACATAAACAAAAAAGGAAGTAGTCTAGCTCACTGTATGCAACGGTAGCATCCCAAACCATGGACTTGGGGCTTAAAGATTTTCAAATTCTGAAGTGAAAAAGCTTGTAAGCTTGAAGGGCTGGGCATTGGTATTTCAAATACATCATTAGAAAATACTGGTGAAGATCCCAGGGGCTCATGGATTCCCCCTCCCATCCTCAAACAGGCTGATAGTGGCTGTGTTATCATTGCCATGCCCCCAAATCCTCCAGATGTGCTTTCCTATTAATTATGTTTACAGTCAAAGGCACACTAATGTATAGCAGTTTGCAGGTTTAGGGCTAGGCAGCTTCAGAGCTGGATTTGAAAGTTCTTTAAGAGATTTGAGTGAAACAAGCCCGTGAAGGAAGGTTCAGATGCACTGAGGATATCTTTGAGGTGTCAAAGTATTTTGGCACCTGCCAGTCAGATTTTTATTTTTTTTTAACCTGTCACTGGCCTGTATGCAAAGCTATATACATAATTCTTTTCTTGATACAAAATGAAAATAAGAGCAAGAGATAGGTCAGTCAATGTGTTCTGTCAGTCTTTCTGGGGAAATTATTGGTCCAAACCTAATTTGCTGTTAGCTCTTTCTCCTTTGGAGGTTTGAAGGGTGCAGCAGAAGACATGGCTTATTTTAATAAGAAGTAGACCAGTCCCCAATTCACAGGTGGAGGTGATAATTTTGGGTGACAGGAAGTCCTAAGAGGAGTGTTGAGAACAGACCTTTTCCTAACACTACAGGAACTGGTCCGTCAACCTACTGTCAGTCAGCCGACTGTTGTCATCTTTTCCCCGTGTGTTCCGATTTGTTTCATACAAATTTTATGCTGTTGCGTGGCTTCAAGGAAGAGTTCATAGATGCGGCAAATTTTTGTTTAGTGTTGCAAAGGGAATGAAGCGTACCTTCTTGAGAGCGCTCGGGTTGTTCTTCAGGTTACTCATACAGTCCCTCAGGTTGCTGGACTGTGAGGAGTTTCCCCAACATCTACGCAAGTCTGTCCTCTTGTTCAGAGGGTTATCCATGTCTCGTTTCCTCAGAAAACGAACCACCAGCAGAAACGTGAGAGAGAATGAGATGGATGTTCTTTTTTTTTTTTTTTTTGACTCTCTTATGTACTTCAGTTTACCTGCTTGTTTTCATGCTGTCTTAGATTAAGGAGACTGGTGGGGGAAAAAGCAGGAAAGGAGGCAAAGACTGACAGAGGAAATCACGGAAGAGAGTCAAGAAATGGAATGAGACTTGTGGGCACCTATTAACTGGGAAGTTAACTCTAGGCAGAATTAACAGCTCCAGGTTAGCACTGATTAGCACTGATGGATTTGTTTTCCCAAGGTAGGAGTGAAAATTGTCCCAACCATTACAAGCACTTACTAGGGCCGAAAGCAGGACCTGGGCACATGTTGCTGGACATGGAAGAATGCTTCGGTGCAATCTTCTGTGTCTTCTGGTGTGATGGGATAATACCTACTCTGAACAGCGCTTGCCAAAAACATAGGAGGTAGGTAGGTGTTTGCTGTTTTGCCTCGTTTTACAGTTGTCCTGTTGTACCTTTGGGGGAGGGAAAGGTGCCTCTCTCAAGAAAGCCAGGGGGTACCTTTGGGAGCAAACACAGGTCAGTCAAAAGTACTGTGGTGTTGGTATTCCTGACTGATATACGTATTTGGGGGGTGGGTGGTAAAGAAGACTATGCGAGAAGCAGCAAAAGAAACAAAAGAAAACCTGTATGTTTTTTGCAACGTGGAGCGTAAATAGTGAGTGCAAAAATGAAGCAGGTGAAGTATGATGATCACTGACCTTGTAATTTGACAAACTCCCCATGCATAACGTTGTTGCACTGCTTCACTACCTTATGATATATTCTATTTTGCTCAGATACTCAGATCCTCCTACTCAACCTTTAAAGTCCTTCAGGAGTAGTTGACCTTTAAAAAATATTTAAAACTAAATGCCGAACA
>NW_009260608.1:1469956-1470633 GCF_000687185.1 Egretta garzetta
CCCTACATCCTTTTCCTCAGATATTATTCATTTCTTGGCCACATTTTATGCTCTCTTGCTGTTACAATGCAGCCAGGCTTGCCGGTAGAAGCTGAGGAGAAGGGAAAAAAAAAAAACCACCAAACCCCGGCCCCCAAGACTGTTCTTTTTCTTTGGTAACTAAATTGTAAATGAAACTCAGTAAAACATGTAGCAGAAAATTAGCAGAAATCAAACTGGATCAGTGGGAAAAAGTAACCTTATCCTCAGAAAGCCAAATTCTGAAAGTTACAGAAAATGTTTCAAGGCCTCCAGAAGTAATTTAAGGAGCTGCTGAGCAGCATTATTGTTTGCTTTGCAAATGAATTCAGTCGGCTGTCTGCTGGTGTGGGAGCTTGAGTTCTGGGTAGGCAGTTTGCTGTATATTCCTGAAAGCATGTAATTAATTATCTGCGGTTATTTTATGCAGTGAATAAATCAGACGTTACTGGGCCAGCAAACAGGAAAGAAATACATTGTAGGAAACACTCACATACTGGCCAAACAGGGAAGGAGGGAGGGGAAGCCAAGGCATGAGCTGGGTGACCCAGGTCTTTTCCATCTCCAGCTCCTTATGAATCTATGAAATAGGCTTACTGAGGCCTTGGGATGTTCTCATTAAAAAAAAGAGGAGTCAGCAAATACTCCTGAGAAGCACA